>NC_051310.1:191213599-191513599 GCF_015220235.1 Choloepus didactylus
CACAGAAATGATAAAAATTCCTGTTTCTTTCCCTACTTCTTCCCTTCAGAGAGGGGCTTCATAACCTAACATGCTGATATTTGATTATTCCATTAGAATCTCTGTGCAGAGTCCCAAGCTTCTGAGATTTTTGTTACAAGAAACCATTCTCCTGAGTAACTGCAGCTTCACTCTATAGAAAAATAATTGTTAAATTCCTGGGAACTTGTACCACTCCTAACAGTGACTCTAAATTTCCTTCATAGGGTATCCAAGAGAAAGAGGTGAGGGAAAGATAAAGGGGACCTATCATGTCATTATGCTAAGTAGAAGCCAAACATTCCAGAAAAAGCATAGCTCTTGGGCACATAATTGAGACAATTTTAATGCATCATAGCCAATAGAAAATAATGTGTAATATTTGCATTAATTTTAAGTTTAAGTTTGCAAAGAAGACCATTTTATATGACATTGCTATGCTACATCTGCCTTTAGGTTTCTTGAGATCAACAAACTGCACAAGTTCAGCTTTGGCTTTGCAGACAACTGATTAGGTTTTTGCCCTGTTTGGAGAGGATGGATACACAATTTATATCCCAAGAACCTTTGAGTTCCTTGCCTCAGTAATCATCACCTTGCTATTTCTACCAATCATGGACTGCTGTATCTTGATCCTTACCCAATCTTGATGAAGTGTTTTCTTTGATAGACCCATCTCAACCCACACTCTCCATCTTTAATAAATTCTGACCTTGTCTTCCCTGCTTTAAGATAATTCCAAGGCTCTTTGAGGTGATGTTTTCCCTTAGAAATATGTGGAAACCCATGGCCTGAGCAAAACAGGCCTGCAGATCTTTGGTGCACAGCAGTCTGCATGACTTAGGCAGCTAAATGTTTAACCTATTGTCTTTCTAAGCCAGTAAATAGAAAAAAGGTAAATTGACCTTAAAATGTAACTTTATGCTAGTAGGTGGAAGTGAGAGGCTCTTAGTCTCACCAAAAGAGCAAAATGTAATTTGTTCAAGTGGTATTCTAGTCCTTCCTGTACCACCCCCCAGGTCAAAGTAATCTGTTCCTGCATCTATGTTCCCTCCACCCTTAGGAAGGCCTTTGTCTTAAACCCTTATAAAAGGCTTTCTGCCCTTTTTGCATTGCTCAGTCATCTTTCCTGTGAATGTGATGCCTGCCTGGCCAGAGAGAGCTGTTATGATCTCTCCACAACTTCTCACCCTGTATGTAAGCCCTGAATAAAGGTTCATGTATAAGAAAATGCTCATTGTCTTCTTTGGCCTTTGGACTGGCATGACCCTCTTGGGCTGTGACAAAAAGTAATCAATGAACTCAGAATTGTCTTGTCAACTTTATGTGTTGCTGAACTTGCGGGGTGAGCTATCACAGTATATATTTTAAAATATGAGTTTGATAGAGTAATTCAAGAGAGAATATAATTACTTACAGGTGAGCTGAAGACCTAAAGGTATCCCTGGAGGCATTGACCAACTGTAGCTGTAGGTAAGCACTTGAGAGATGGGTTTCACCAGAGTTTAGGCTGACACTCAGTGCTAGAATGACAAAACTGGAGATATAAGGAGCATCAAATGTCAGATTTCCTTCACAAGACATCTTTTTTCTTTTTAAATTCCAAAGCTTCAGCATGCACTAACCTCATAGCACTAAAAAAAAAAAATTGAAAGGCAAAGTTTAATTGATTCCAATCTTCTGGGCTAAGGATACAATAACATGCTTTTGATTTGAGTTCTGAGAATAAGAGAAGAGTGGAAAATTCAGGAGGGAGTGGTTACTTGTCACAGACAATCTGTAATTACATTTCTTTGAGAATATTTTCTGATCTAAGCACATCTAAAGGCTAAAGGATAAAGATATGGACCCTAGAAGAGGGCTGCAGCTGGGAACAGGAAAAGTAGCACAAGTTTTGGTGATTGTACCAAACTAGAACACCAGTACTGGAGACTTTGTGGGGACTTAATTGCACAGTGATCTTCCTTTCGAAACATTTGCCAAATCCTAATGTAGTTTGGGTGGAAGATTAAATATCTAAGACAAAACTCTATGATGCATGAAGTAAAAATTCTTGCACTCTTTTCATGCTGATGAGACAAAAAGAGACCAAGTTTTAATGTGAGAACTCTGGATGGCCATGTCCTAGGAGTGGGAATGAGCTGTAGGTAAACTTCTTGTTTCCCAAATAAGGGAGAGAGAACACATATGCATCCCTAACTGGGATGAAATTTCTTTTTTAAGAGAAATAATCTGGACAGTCTTTCTTTAAAATTAATATACATCATAAAATAAAAAAAATAAATTATTAACCAATGGAAAACACAGGCCTTATGACCAATAAAAACGTGAAGAAATGTTAGAAGGAAGTGAATGTTTGATTCAGCAAGTGGAGTCAGCAGTGACTTTAAAATTACTATAATATCTAAAGTTCATGATAAAAAAGTATTTGGAACATGACAAAAGGATGAAAATTTCACCCAGGGCTTCAGATACATAGAAATCAATCAAATGGGCATTCTAGAATAAAAACTTTGTTATTCAGAATAAGCAATTTATTGAATGGATTTAACAGCAGATTGATATCAGGGAACAAGGGACTAGTTGGAAAGAGAGGGTCAGAATCATTTAATATTAAGGATCTTGATTTGGAGCTTACAGCTTATGTGTTACATAATGTCATAAGAAAAATCTGTGCTAACATCAGCCAAGTATCTAGAATGCCCACCTTGAACTGGCCTGAAGAAATCAGACATTCCCAGACTCTCATTTTTCATAGTGCAACGGTTTGAGAATGAGTGATCTCAAGGTGCTTTCTTTTTGTCATAGTGTGTATAGAGTTCTTACATCTTCCACACAAAAGATGGCATGAAAATAATTATCTAGCAGCCTTAGAAAGTCTCTGAATCATAAAATTTCCAACTTTCAGTTTTCTTAGAATTTATTGGTGTACTTTGGATCTCCATAATACTGGATAATATTATGGAAAATATTCTGTTTCACATTCTGTAGGTATTTTTTTTCATAATTTTATAATATCTATATTCTGGTTTGCTAATGCTGCTACTAGGCAAAATACAAGAAATGGATTAGCTTTTATAAAGGGGCTATTTTAGTTTAAAAAGCTAAAGTTCTAAGGCCATAGAGGTGTCCAGACTAAGGTATCAAGATGATACTTTAACTGAAGAATGGCTGATGGTGTCCAGAACAACTCTGTCAGCTGGGAAGGCATGTGGCTGGCATCTGCTGGTCATTTGCTCCTGGGTGGTTTTTAAAAATGGCTTTCTCCAAAATATCTCTGGGATTCTGAATTTGATCCTCTCTCTCAGCTCCTGTGCATCATTGTTTATCCTAGGGTGTTTCACTGTAAGCACCTGGGTGTCCTCTCTTAGATTCTCTGGAGAAATTCTGGGCTTCATCTCTTAGCTCAACATCTCCAAACATCAGTCTGTTGGTATCTCCAAACATCAGTCAGTTGGCATATCCAAGCACCCCCAAGCATCAGTATCTGTGTTGGCTCTTGAACTCTCTTAAGTACCCTAGTACTTGATTAGTACTCCAAAACTAATCAAGACCCACCCTGTGTGGGCAGGGTCCACATCACCATGGTAATAAATTAATCAAATATTCACCCACAGTTAATTGAGTCACATCTCTATGGAAACATTTAATCAAATGGTTCCACCCAAATCAAAAGAATAGTAAGTCAGCCCCCACAAGATTGCATTAAAGAACATGGCTTTTGTAGGGGATGTAATAGATTCAAACCAGAATACTCTTTTAAGCCACTGTTCTGTTATTTTGGTAGATTGAAAGCACACTTTTCTGTGCTTATGATACTCCAACACACAGGTCCTGGTAAGCCATCAGCAAGCATAGAGATATGACTTTTGTACTTCTACCTTTCATATCAACATGCCAATAGGTTGAATTGACTTTCAGAGTGACCACTTAAAACACAACTGAAGTAAAATTGAGTTTATGTTTTGGCAAGTATCAAACTGGAAAACACTAAAGGTAACTTCACCATAAATCAGTTTCCACATAAATTAATCCTGTTAAAGAAAGAGAAAACTGGAGTTGCCAGAAACTAGCAAAACATCTTGTAAGAGGAGAGATTCTTCTTTTGGGAATATGGCAGGCTAATGTATTCAAAACTCATAAGGGAAACAAATAAACTTTTTCATAATACCGTTCTAAACCAACTCAAAGGCATCAAAGATATTCTGTCATTGTCAGTTCAAGCACTGAGGAAGGAAATATACTTATCATTTACTATATGTAAACAATACACATAATTGAAATCAGTGTTTAAATGATCATAACTGAAATTGCAACAAATGCCACATCAATAGCATCTACAGACTCAGGCCTGTATCTTAGCATCCAATTAGAAGAAATGTGTATTTTCTGGGGGGAAATACTATCTACTCTTCTTTTACACATGTTTAGCATAAAATTCATTATATATATATATATATTATATATATATATATATATATGAAAGAAAATATGATCCTTAAGAGAAAATAGTACAATAAAATCACAGAAAACTGAGATACTATAATTATCAGACAGGCAGGGAAATAAAACAACTAAAATAAATATGTTTTAAAAATGAGAGAAAAGGTGAATAGAACCCATAAATTAAAGGGAAATTTTAGTGAACAGTTGTAAACTACAAGGAAGAACTGAACATAAATTCCAGAACTGAAAAATATGACACCCAAATTGAAAACTTCTTTGAATAGACTTAATATCATGCTGAATGCAGATGAAGAATAATCAGTAAACTTGTACACCAGTGAATATAAATTATGCAATCCAAAGCACAGGAAAATCAACAATAATATTAAGATTAATAAAACCTTTAAAAAGATTTTATGGTGACTTGGAGTTATATACCCCAGAAAAAAAATGTTCTTAATCTTAATCCATTCCTGTGGATGTGAGCCCAGTGTAAATAGGAACTTTTTATATGGTTACTTCAGTTAATATATGACCCAATTGAGTCAAAATTGTTCTTTATCTTATTACTAAAGGCCTTATAGGGAAGATCATAGAGAGAGAAGAGGGAGGGAGCAACCAGATGCTTGAAGTCAATAGAATCTGGAAGAGAAGGAGAGGGTGCCATGTGCTTTGCCATGTGATGGAAATGTCAAGGGCCAAGCATTGCTGGGAGTCATCCCTAGAATGCCACATTCTTCTGGGAGAAAGCATCACCTTGATGACATCTTGATTTGGGGCTTATGCTAGCCTCAAAACTGTAAGCCAATGAATTTCTGTCATCTAAGTCAACCCTTTTAATGTTATTCATTTTAGCAACCAGAAAATCAAAACAGTTTTCCTAATGAATACCTTGGTTATTATGTGACATATTATATGACATTACAAATGAATAATTTTAACCCTAGAAAGAGAAGAGAACAAGAATGGGCAGAAAATTATTTTAAGAGATAATATATGAGAACAAAATGATAAAATACATCAATACTCAGATTTAAGAATCTGAGTGAGCATAAGGCATAATGATTGCAAAGAAACTCACACCTATGAATATAAGAAAACAAGGAAAGATAAAACACTAAAAAATACAAAAAGAATATGGAAACAAATATAAAAATGACAGTTGATATTTCATCAGAAACAATCAATGCCAAAAGATGTTAGAATGGCCTCTTTAAACAGTAGAAATTAATTTAAATTATCAAGGTGTTATCCTTTATCCAGAAAAAAAGATACATGCTTTATATATTGCAGTATTTTTTATTAATATTTTATTGAGGATTTTGCATTTCTATTTGTAAGATGTCTTAGTATATAGTTTTCTTTTCTTGTGATGCCTGTGTGTGCATTTATTATCGGGGTTATATTGGCTTCATAAAATGAGTTAAGTATTATTCCCTCCAATTCTTTTATTGTTTTGTAAGAGTTTGGGAATTGTTGGTATTAATTCTTATTGAAATGTCTTGTCAAATTTATCAGTGAAGACTTCTGAGTCATGACTTTTCTTTTTGGAGAGTATTTTTTTTTACTAATATATGCCTTAATTTGTACAGTTATATGCAGATTTTCTGATTCTTTTTTATTATGTATTGGTGGTTTATTTCTTCCTAGGAATTTATTCATTTCATCTAGGTTATCAAAGTTGTTGTCATTTATTTGATCATAGTTTCCCCTTAAAATTCCTTCTATTTCTATAAGTTCAGCAGTGATGTCCCCTCTTTTGCTATTATGTTACCATGATGCACCATTTTAACAATTCACTCCATAGCCATGTAATAAAAACCAGAGTTCAATGTCAAGGAGTCTGAAGGATCACAATCAGCAAGCACAAAAACTTTCTACAAACTTCAGGGAAAGTTTTGTTTTGCTGGTGCCTCCATACTGGACTTCTAGCCTCAAAGCTTTGAGCCAATAAATTCCCATTGTTTAAAGCAATACTTTGTGTCAAATGTGTCATAGGTTCCTAGTGAACTTAAACAAAAAGTGAATTTCCTAACTTTCCCTATCTTGATTTCTATTTTATTCCACTGTGGTCAGACAAACTTCCAATGATTTCAATCCCATTTAATCTAGTGTGGTTTGAAGGCTTAGAAGACATCCTGGAAAATGTCCCATGTGTACTTGAGAAGATTATGTATTTTGCTGGTTGGGCAGAGAATTCTAGAGATATATGTTAGGTATAGTTGGTTTATAGTATTGTTTACAACTTATAATTCCTATGATCTTCTGTGTGTTTTCTATCCATTGTTGAAAGTGGTGTATTAAACTCTCAATTAAAATTGCCTTGTTTATTTTATCCTCCAATTATGTTAATTTTTACTTCATGTAATTTTGAGTTCAGTTTCTGCATACATATATATTTGTAAAACCCTGTATCACTATAAAACTTAGTTTTTTGTAATACTGTTTATCAAGTCTGTTTTATCTGACATTTGTATAAATCCATTCAGCTTGTTTCATTATTGTTTGCATAGTATATCTCTCTGCATAATTTTATCTTCATCATTTGTATCTTTGAGTCTAAAATGTTTTTTCCTTGCAGACAAGAGACGGATCATTTATAAAATCCAATCTGATAGTTTCTGCCTGCTGATGGGCTTATTTCATTCATGCAGATTTAATGTTGTTATTGCTACACTTGGATTTACATTGGCTATTTTGTATCTGTCCTCCATATATACCATTTCCCCCCTCTATTCCTCTTTACTATCTCTTTTTGTACTACATTAATATGTTCCAGTGTAACACTTTTTAATATTATAAATATTTTATTATATTTTATTAGTTTTTAAGGGTTATTCTAGGGATTATTCTGCACATACATCTCATAAAAATCTATATTAAATTTATACTAGCTTACTTCCTCTGAATAAAGAAAATTTGTCTCAATATACTGTCATTCCCTTCACCATTTTTGGTACATTTATCGTTACACAGATTATATCTGCTTGTGTTACATTCTAACAAGACATTGCTATAATTCTTATTTTATATAAATTTATGTCCTAAAAATGTTAAAATTAAAAATGAGAGCAAGTATATATTTCTAAAGTTTGCTAAAAATCTGATTAAACATTTATGATTCTCATCAATACTTCTATGGATTCCAGTTAACATCTGGTGTAATCTCTTTTGCTAATACAGCTCTAATGCAAAACACTTCCTTTTTTTTTTCTTTGTGTGAATTCAAATTACTATATGGTGCCACTTGTCTTCAAGCTAAAAAACTCATTTTATAATTTTACGCAAGGCAGATCATCTAGCCAAAATTCCTTTCTTTTTTTCACCTTAAGTGTCACTATATCACCTTCAGTTTTGAAAGATAGGCTTTTGGTTTTGTTTGGGTATTTTTTAGATATAAGTTTCTTGGTTGACAGGGTTTTACTTTGATCATGCCTAACACTGCTTTCTGATCTCCAAGTTTTTTTGTTTGCTTGTTTGTTTGTTTTTTCTTAATGAAAATTCAGTTGTTAATCTCACTAGTCACTGTATTTGTGCATGAGTCTTGCTGTCTTCAACATTTTTATTATTGTATTTTGACATTTTTATTCATTTTATTGAGATATATTCACATACCATGCAGTCATATAAAACAAAGCATACATTCAATTGTTTACAGTACCATTATATAGTGGTTCATTCTTCACCAAAATTAATTTTTGACATTTTGATTAGCACACACACAAAAATAATAAGAATAAAAACTAAAGTGAAAAAGAGCAATTAAAGTAAAAAAGAACACTAGGTGCCTTTTTTGTTTGTTTGTTTTGTTTTGTGTTCTCCTTCCCCCATCTTTGTACTCATCCATCCATAAACTAGACAAAAGGGAGTGTGGTCCATATGGCTTTCCCAATCACATTGTCACCCCTCATAAGCTACATTTTTATTCAATTGTCTTCAAGATTCATGGGTTCTGGGTTGTAGTTTGATAGTTTCAGGTACTTACTGCTAGCTGTTTCCAATTCTTTAGGGGGTACTGTCTTTATTTGATGGAATATAAAATGAAGATAGTTAGTATTTGAATCTGTAAACACACATATTTTACAAAATAATCTCAGTGGTATGTTGTTGACCACATCTGCAAAATGTATATCTTTTGTCTGAGCCATGCAGATAAAAAAAACAAAACTGGAAGTTTAATGATTGCAAATGGGAAATGTGGTTGGGTTTCTTTTAGTTGACACTATTTCCCTAAACTGTGTTTATAAATTTCATGGTGTCTAGCTAGCCCCCAGACGAATCTATGGTTTTGATCATTGCTCTTTTATTGCACTGATATTAAATATTGGTGATTCACATGTGGATTTTGGGTAAAAATGTCACTTCTGTTTTGTAGTAGTTAAATATAGACTTTAATTTGTCATAGAATAAATATTGTCACACTGTAAATCCTTGCTTTTATAGATAACTCAAAAATTAAGTATTGTTTGTCAATCCAACTTTCCCAGACTACATTGATGATGGTTGCAATATGTAAGTGTCATTCAGCTATGTAAAAATCATTAGAGCATTGTTTTGGTGTCTGATGTTGACCAAATGAAGATCTAAAGTCTATTAAATTAGTTATATGACTATTCAGGGTTGATTGCAGGAAATGATATGTGTTTGCTAAATTCTTATCTGTCATAGTAGATAGTCAAAATGTAACATCTGAAATGAAAAATAAATATTTCAGAAATGATTTAGAAACAATTATGTAACCATGAGGAAAACTAAAGGCAGAAGTAGTTAATATGATCTTTTTCCCTTCACATTTGCTCCACGAACATGCAATCTGGGCAAAGGGAATAGGGATGCTGAGAGGTAGAGCTGGGGGCAGTTTCTTTTGATTATAATATATTCCTTACACTTAATTGTTAAACCCCTTGTATGTTTTCCTTTATTAAGGTAGCTTTTAAAAAGGCTATCACTATCTCCTCTGCAGTCCTAATTTATCCCCCCGTGTTTGGCCTTTTCCATGTCTAATTGGGAGGTACAAAAGAAAGGTTATTTTTGTCCATTCAAAGTTATCTGAAAAGAGAAAAGAATTATACAGTAATCTGTCACAGTTTTCTTATTTGTGTTGCTGCTTAACCACTTTTAAGGGTATTACTTGTTTAACCTATTTCTTCTGGATATATATTGGATTTCATATGGCTACATTATGAAATAGGGCTTTCTATATTTTTCTACAAGTTTTTGTGAAAGTAATTATGAATAATTTTAAGCTTGAAAGCAAGTAGGAAGAACAACACAATTGCAATCCATTTACCACCACCCTGAATTCAACAATTATTAAAATCCTCAGTGTGTGTGTCTGACAGAGAGATTATAATGCTAGAACATTTGAAAGGAATTAGCAAACATAATTTAACTTCACTCCCTTAATATTTCAGCACTGATCTCATAAGTCAAAACATTTTGTTAGTAAAACTATATAATTTTCATACCTAAGAAGAAACAAACACAAAATATACTGCCAAAAGTATGAAAGTATAAATGCTTAATTTATTTTTTCTTTATTGTCTCAATTCAAATGAACCATTTTGCCACAAAAGATATTATATTAACATTCACTTTTCTTATCTTCTCTTCTTTCTTCTCTCTCTCTCTCTCTCCCCCATCCTCTCTCTCTCTCCTCTTCAGAATCTAACAAAAACTTCACTCAGATTTATTTAGATAATAAAATCATTTTCAATTATATCATCTTTGGGAAATTTTAAAGATAAGATCTTTTCAAAGATATGGTTATCATTTTGTTACTAACAATGTGTGGGATATATCATTGGCATAGTAAGAATATCATCTTCTAAACAAATTTCCTCAAGTGACAGTAAAACTATTGAGTGTAGCTAACAATAACTGTATCCTACTGATGATGCAAAACACTGGAATAGCTTTTTGGAATATTTGCTCTGTGTATTGATGTCATCAATTTACAAATACAGCAAACACTTTGGAAATGTAGCTATGGATTTATCTTGTTTATTGTATATATATATTCAGTCAAATTTCCCAAAATTTATCAATTCCTGTCATAATTGTTTCCAATATAGGTTTCCTGTTGAGTGGCCTGGATGGACAAAACCAATCAAACAATACTGAATGAGTTCATTCTAATGGGAATCACAGATTACCCTGAGCTGCAGACCCCACTATTTGGGCTTTTCCTCTTTGTTAACATGGCCTCAGTGTTGGGTAAGCTGCACTTGATCATCCTCACCATGTTAGATTCTAGGCTACAAACACCCATGTATGTTTTCCTCAGACATCTGACCTCCACTGATTCTGGCTATTCAACAGCTGTGGGATCACAGTTCTGTTTAATTTTCTAGCAGATCAAAATACAGTCTTATCTAACTAGTATACTACTCAATTCAATTTCTTCTGTAATTTTCTTACTGGTGAAATTTTCATTGTATCAGCAATGACCTATGATATCTATGTGGCCATTTGTAACCTGCTGCTCTACAAAGTCATCATGTCACAAAGAGCATGTTACCCGTTGATGGTGATAATTTATGTCTACAGTGTTTTTGACTCTTTGCTTATCAGAAAAATTCTATCTGCATTTTGTGGCATTTCTGCTGTGATACTCTGCACTTGATATCTTTGCTCTGCTCAAACACACTGAAAACACATATGGAGAATGTTTAAAGTAGGGTCATAAAAAGAAGGTGAGTCACTTACAAGTTCACAGTGTACCAGAGATGACAGGAAACTAGTCTTCCCAGCACCCTGAGTTGCTGATGACTTTCTAGTTTCTCCCCAAGTCCATCAGGTTCCTTATGATTAAACTGATATTACAAGGATAACATGATAAATTATGTTTTTAATCACTAAACCTGACTGAACCCCAGTGCTTTATTCATTATCTCCAAAATATCCATTGTAATTTTATTTTGGCATGCAGAAAGTAATCAATTAAAAGTAGCCTACCATTCTTTCATGATAAGAAGCATTATGGCAGATGAATATTTACCAGAAAATCTGTAGAGAACTGTAAAATAAGTGATAGATAAATACAATGTTATGTTGCTTGGGATGAACCTTTAGAAACCAACTCAGATATTAATAGATGACAACTAACCTTACGAAGATAAGCCTGATCAATTACAGAACCTTACTTTGCAAGTTTAGGACCAGAATTGTTAAGGAAAACAGAGAAGCTTCTGGACCTAATATAGAGTGTGGAAACCCTTTTTCTTTTAGTTTGAAGATAGAATTCTACTGACCTGTCCATTCCAATACACTTATCCTGCCATCCTGCCTGGAAGCAAAAAAAAGCTGAGGAAATAAAAATTCTTTGGAATATTTAAATGTGTGGGAATTGTTTATATGTTTAGGGGCTTAACTTGTGGATGATCATCAGGCTATATAATATCAGATATATATTTTCTACTAGAAAAAAAAGAAAAACAACAAACTTCCACCCTCCTTGCCTGGATGTGTCATAGTAATAGGAGATTGGCCCTGGCATCCTGGGAGCAGAATGAGTGAGGTAAGGGCCCCATAGTTCACTATGTAGATTTTCACTTAGCCTTTGCATATGCAGCTGCATATTTCATCACTGTCCTCCACAGTGATACCAGAAATTACCTAGCACAATTTCTCAAAACAGCAACAACAACCACCCCAATCTTCTGCAGGATAGTGCAGAAGAGGTGTTTCCTAGCTGTGTGGAAAATGACTTGGGGCAATAAAATAATCTGCCTGTAATTCTATGTGTGTTTCACTTCTAAACTCTGTGGAACCTGATGCCCCAAGTTTCTAGCATCTCAGGAACTTTGCTCTTACATCATCTTGTTATTCTCCCTATCCCTCCTCAGATGGTTGTAGCTGTCTCCAGTCTGCTAAGTCATATTCCTAATACTCCTGTCTAAGTTTTGAAAAATGTGTGGAAGTCTTTCATCAACTAGCATTTCCTATCTGTCTTGTTATTTTTGTTGTAGATTAATGCAAAATTTTCTTTTTTTGCACTTATTTTTGTGAATATTTAGAAAAGAAAATAAAAAATTACAAGTATTTCACCATGATTAACTGAAAATTCTAAGAGTGATCATTAAACAGTTAATGGAAAAGAAGTGCTGTGATTATTTCTGGGAGAGTACTGTCCTCAGAGAAGGATGCAACAAGCTGATTTGAATTATGTCATGATTTCTTTATGAAAAGTGATCAAATGTATAAATCAGTAAGATTAATGATGATAATGACAAGCTCTGATAATTGATTATAATGATTAGAAGGAAGCCTTTATGTGATAAATATTCTGAATAGAGAAAATACACAGGAAAACTCTGGAATAACTACCATGACATTTTCAAGGAACTGTTAAAGACCAGCAAGATAGAAAACAATGATCCAGGTAGAGAGTAGCAAGATTGACCTGGCAGAATTACCACATGACCTGGCAATACTACTTATAGGTATTTATCCAAAATAATTGAATGCAGGGACTCAAACAGATATTTGCACATCCTTTTTTTGTAGAAGTATTATTTACAATTTCCAAAATATGAATACAACCCAAGTGTCCATCAGTATATGAATGGAAAAACAAAATGTGCTGTATGCATAAAGTGGAATGTTATTTAGACACAAAAAGAAATGTAGCTCAGAGACATGTGATGACATGGATGAAACTTGAAGACACCATGTTGAATCTGGCCTATTTCCCTCAACAAATAAGCCAGATTCAAAAAGACAACAAATATTGTATGACCTCACTGGTATGAAATGATTAGAATAAGCAAACTTTTAGAGTCAGACTAGTAAACAGTGTATCAGGGGTTGGGGTGGGGTGAGGGGGTGCAGGTAGGGAATGAGAATTAATGTCTAATTGGTCCAGAATTTGTGTTTGGGTGATGGAAAATTTTGGTAAAAGACAGTGGTAATAAGAGCACACAATTACAAATGGAATTATCAGCATTGAGTTACATATTCTAATATGGTTGCAAGAGGAAATTTTAGGTTACAAGAATAAAAATTAATAAAAAATAAAAACATAGTCCTATGCTATGAAGTGAACCTTAATGTGAGCTATAGATTATAGGTAGTAGTAGAATTATCATAATATTGTTCATCAATTTTAACAAAGTTACTATGCTAACGCAATGTTTTCATAATAGGGAAATCTGTGTGTGTTGGGGGGTATATCATACTCTCTCTTTTCCACACAACTTTTCTGTAAACCTATAAATTCTTAAATAAAAAAATTAATATTTAACTTCCCCACCAAAGAAGGAGTAAACTACAGGTACATGCAGCAACTTGGATGCATCCCCAAGACATTTTGCTGAAGGGCAATGGCCAACCAGCAAAGTTAATGTACTGTATGATTCCAATTACATAACAGTTTTGAAATAATAGAAGTATAGAAATGGACACAGATTAGTGGTTGCAGTGGACAGGTAAGTAGGTTTGGTTATAAAAAGAGCAACAGGAGGGATTCTTGTAGTTTGGGGACTGTTCACTACTTGCTGCTGGTGGTGGATTCACAAAACATGTGAATAAATTGTATATAACAAACTGTACTCACATGAGTATGTAAAAGTAAAAGTGAGAAAATATTAGTAAGATTAGTAAGATTGGTAATATTTTATCAATACCAATATCTTGGTTTGATATTATATTATCATTTTGTAAAATATTATCACTGGAGGAAACTAAGTTAAGTGTACATGGGACCTCTCTGAATCTTTACAATTTATTACAACTGCATGTTAGTCCACAATTCTCCAATAAAAATTTCAATGTGAAACAAATATGCACACACTCACATGCACAAAATTCCAAGCACTTGATATTTCTCAGGTTTAGAACATCACCACAAAAATACTAAAAAAAGGCTGATCCTATTTGTAGGAACTTCATCTTAACTATTAGTTTAACAAGTTTTTGGCAGATGATATTGTGCAAAATTTGGAACAATTAGATCTAGATTTCAAAATGTTCACCTAGCTACCTCTCTTTAGATATTTTCTTAACTTAACCTATTCAAAGGACACAGTGAAAGAAATTAGCTAGGATCTTACAGAGGTTAGGAAAGAGGTGTCTTGGAAGCAGGGTATGAAATCTTAAATATATGTATAAATATTTTTCATTTGGTTTCTTAGTGTAATGTTGGACAAGAAAAATACAGTCAAGTAAAAATGTATCTTCTGTTGGGAAAAATGTTTCATTTTATATTCTCTTATTTTTTGGTTATAAAAAATGAGAGAAATGTGAAATTATAAGATCTGAGTGGGATTTGGTATGTTCTAATAGTAAACATTTCCACAGCTACTTGCTTCCCAAAGACTGTTTAAAGATAAAAGATTCTAAAAGACTCAGAATGCTTGGAATTTTCATAGATTTAGCTTCCTCCTACTATAAGCCTTAAAATCATCTCATTATTTGTTAGCCTTTGCTCAGAATTTACCCAATATGATAGTATTGATTAACACACATATATTTTCATCTGTATGTACCTTGTACTTTTCTACTGCAGGCTAAACTGCCGGCTTGGGGAATATTTAGGATATTAGACCAACTATAAAATGGAACTCTAAGACATAAAGTTAGGAAAAGCATGAGTGTTCATTGGGAGAAACATGAAGCAAAAATGCCATCGCTAAATATGGTACTAACAGATCTTGCAAATATCCTCTTTAAGATTTAAATATTTATCATTTCACCAGTTTTCTATACAGTATCTTAATTACTGGGAAATTTTGGAGTGAGGTGATGACATTTTGCCTTCAGTTGACCAAAATATTTCATTTACTTAGGGAGCTCATCTTATTCTCTTCTTATTAGCTAATATCACTGATAGTAATATCAGTGGAATAATAACACAAGCCCTGATATAAAAGGTCATTACTTCATTATGAGGTTATGAGGTGGTGTGCATGGGTGCATATAATATACATAGAGATTAGGTTACCTTTGACATGGAAGTATGCATTTTAAAATTCTCATATAAAACTAAAAAGTCCAAGTTTGAGGAACAGTAGAGAAGTTTCAAATCTTCAGTAATTCCACAAATTCAGAAATGGGGTTAGAATTTCTATTAGGAAGTTTATTTAATCATTCCTGATACCTTAGGTATGTATAAGGTAGGTATCTTGAGTAGAAATATTTTGAAACTTCATTTCTTCCTGCAAACATGATCATAGAAAAAAAAGTGAGACCTTAAATATATGGATGATAAAGCTCCTACTCTACCCTGGAAAAAATTATCACTTAATTTAACATTTTTCTTTTTTCATCACTTATTGTTCTCTAGTTGTCCTTCTGTTTATTCCAGCTGCAAAATCACTCACTTTTCCTTCTTTTTCTTGTGAAGAGCAATGTGGAAATCTCAGGAGGACACTTGAGAGGCTGATGCTGGTTAAGGCCTCCAAATGCAAGGCTCCTCCATCACCATCCACAGGATACTTAGGCTTTTTCAGAGAAAGTCTAGATTGGCAATTAACTGTACAAATTTTATGTAAGCTTGAGGGTCTATCCATATAGAATCCCCAGTGTGGCAGGATCAGATAAAATTTCCAAAGTAATATCTTTTAGGGCCATCTTCTCTACTCCTTGGGTTGGCAAGACATCAATGTGACCCTTTATGTGTCCAGTGCTTATAGACTAGCTCATTTTGATAAATTCTGTAATGGACTAGAAGGAAATCAAGAAAAGGAATTTGGTGGACACATACATATTCACACACAATCATTCATTGTTATTCAAAACACTTGTTTCTGAATAAACTTAGGAACATAAAGTTAAATTACCATGTGACAATGCCTAGATACTGATAGAATTCAGTTGAGTCATCAGAGTGTGTTCAAAGTGATTATGAGGCATGTACAGATTGCTAATTATTTCTTGGTAAGTATATTTTATCTTTCCTGTTTATATAACATAGGCTAAATTGTACAGGAAATATAAAATAGATTCCCCCTATCCCAGTTTGCTAATGCTGTCATTATGCAAAACACCAGAAATGGATTGGCTTTTATAAAGGGGGTTTATTTGGTTTCAAAGTTACAGTCTTAAGCCATAGAAGTGTCCAAGCTAAGGTGTCAACTATAGGATACCTTCATGGAAGAATGGCCAATGGTGTCTGGAAAACCCGTTAGCTGGGAAGGCACAGGCATGTGGCTGACATCTGCTCCAGGGTTCTGATTTCAAGAAGGCTTTCTCCCAGGATGTTTCTCTCTAGGTTTCTGGGAGTATTCTCTTAGTTTCTTCCGGAAAAGCACCAGACTAGCAAAAGTCTACTTTCATTGGCTGTCTCCAAAATGACTGTCTCAGCTGCAGCAGCACTGAGTTACTTCTGTTTGTCAGTTCTTTAATATGGCTCCAATGATTTAATTAACACCCATGGGTGGGGTAATACCTCCATGGAAATTATTCTAATCAAAAATCTTGCCTACACTTGATTGAGTCACATGTCCATGATAACAATCAACAGGTTCCAACCTAATCAACACTAATACATCTGCCCACACAAGATTGCATCAAAGAACATGACATTTTGGAGGACATAATACATCGAAACTGGCACACCCCATAAGTTATTCATCTGCTGAATTTTTCACTTGCTACACCACATTTTCATGACATTTTTCACATCTGCATTCCTCAATGTATAGATCATAGGGCTAAGTAAGGGTGTCCCTATAGAATAAAACACAGTCACCATCTTGTCCACTTGGAATGTGGTTGGTGGTCATGTGTATATGAATATTCATGGCCTAAAACATATGACAACCACAATAAAATGGAATGTACAGGTGGACAGAGCTTTCCACCTTCCTTCTGCACTGTGGTTTCTCAGGCAATATAAAATAACTACATAGGAGATAAGCAATACTATGAAACACACCATGCATATAGCCCCACTATTAGACACAACTAACAATTTCATCACGTAAGTGTCCATGCAGGCAAGTTTCAACAAGGGCTGCAAGTCACAGAAAAAGTGATCAATAGTATTGGAGCCACAGAAGGACAATCTCAAAGCCAGGTAAAGCTGTGCTGAAGAATGGATACAAGATCCCACCCAAGCCACAATCTCCAACACACAACAGACATACGGACTCATGATGTGACAAATGGTCACATAATGATCAAAGGTCATGAGAATGAGCACAAAGATCTCCATGCACCCAGATAAATGGAATGCAAAGACCTGAGTCATGCATTCAATGTAAGAAATTATCTTTTTCTGAACAAGAGAATCCACAATCAACCTGGGGGGGCGGTTGTAGAGTAGCAAGCATCAGCAAAGGACAGATAGAAGAGAAAGAAGTACATGGGACTCCTAAGCCTCTGGCTTGCCTTAATAGTCCAACAATGAGAAAATTTCCCAAAAGAGTTGCAAGATAAAAAATCAAGAAGACCCCAAATATTGCTTTCTGCTTTTCAGCATCCTGTGTCAACCCCAACAGAATAAATTCAGCCACACTTTTATTCATTGCTACTCATAAGCTGTAGATAGAATGCAGTTGACAAAGATTTAATCTGTAAAGAAAAGAATTGACATCTTGGGGAGATCAGTGGGCTAAACTCTGAATTACTTTGTTGTGCTCTACACTCTGTTACTTTTATCTTTGTTGTGTACCAGAATTCCCCAGGAATCTTTGTAAATCTGCAGATGCCCAGGCCTCTTGCATATTTATCTATTAATTCAAGACATCAATGGATTGAACCAAAGCATGTATATTTTGGAACAAAAATAAAATATCTTTCAAAAGTTTTGATTCCTAACAAAATTTTAAAAATGCAGAGCTTGTTCTTTTCTTGCCAAGTGACTTCATGGTTATGAAACTTGGTTGTTATATGAAAAATTGAATGCAAATATCTGCCCTACCCTATTCTCAGTTTCAATAAGAATTTATGACAAAAATTTACACATGCATATATGCCCATACATATACACATGTATAGCAGGTATTATGCAGCTTATCTGCATGCTTTGAAACTTCACACTTTTCCAATCAAATTAAGCACTAATAATGTGAAAAATCTCTCCTGAAGAAAATATTCTTAGTTCAATTTACTCACTTCTGTGCCTAATAGAAAACACTATTTTTTCATCTTGGATGGAATATGTTTTACAAATAACCATTTTGACAACTTTTTACCTATGTTTCAAGATGGCAGTTTCATCAGTGGTCATGATATAACAAATGGCTGGGTAACACATTGACACTGACATCACGGAGGAAATCAAAACTTCTCTTTACTTTGGTTTGGAACCTATCCCATGACTCAACTTAGAGAATACTGAGTCATTCTGCCTTTGAATTTGAACTGGTCCTCAATTTCTAATATTTCTATAATCAAGTTGTGTTTTACTCATACTTATCCCTCTTCACCCTATTTTCTTATAAAATATTGTTTGAAACAAATCTCATTTTTCCACCATATAATTTTGAATATTCTATTTCAAGACTTTGTTCATATACATCATATAATTTTTGCAAATGAAATTATAAAATAATATCATTTTGTATTCTGATTTTCACTTAGAATGATTATAAGCACTCCTTTCATGTTGCTTTAGATATCATGTCTCATTATCAATTTAATGGTATGAAAATGCATATAATTTTATAATCAATAATAGCTGTTCATTGAGACATTTATGTTTTTCTAATTTTCACTCTCATAAATAGCAATTCTACACATAACTTTGGAATTATTGTTGCCTGAATTGCCTGTTTGCATTGTTGTTGAAATATTTTAGGAACTACTTTACATGTTATTGTATCCTTTTATAAACTATATTTTATTAAACAATATTGCATGATTATGATGAAATATTCAAATATGAGATGGGTGTTAAGAAAAATGGAAAGCTCTCTCTCAATTTTTTGAATTGATAATCCTATGTTCTAGATATAACTATTTGTTTCTTGTATAATCTCTATAAATTTTCTATAAGCATTCTGTATATGTGTATATCTTTCTATATTTTTACCTACAAAAATAAGTCCAATGTTTCAATATTGATGTTATGCACAAAACCTGATAGACATGCAAAAAACAGGCTGCTTGTGATGTTATCCTATTGTCTTGTATACATTATGTATGTATATTTATTTCACAAAAATTATTACAGATTTTATACTTTCATACTTTTATTTTTGGAAATATTTCCATTCTGAGAATGATTTATCGTATCAACTCATGTTTGTGAATCCTGTAATTCTACCTAAGATGTATATTAATCCAGCAATATAGTTAAGCATTCAGTTATAGGAGCCAGATTACCTGAGTTCAAATCTGAGCTCCACTATTTATTGACTTGTTATTGGTCAAGTCACATTAGCTAAAATCAGTGTTACTGTGCAGATTAAATGGGAAAAAGAACACCTGGCTCATAAAAACAGTTTGCATGTGTCAGTCTTTGCTTTTTCCATTAGTATGGTATTGCTTTTTCTTTCCACATTTTTATTTCTCTTTACTGTCATTGTTTTTATGTTTTCTACAGTCCCATCTGTCAATTTTCTCATTATTATGTAGTCTACTGTATCATACTATGCAAAATTGTCATATTTGTTTTTTTTTTCATATAACCATGATTGTCTTTTGTTTCATATGTTGAATCAAAATTAGGTGGAGTTATTAGGAATGGGAAAAATGCTCCCCTCTTCTTAGCATCCTAATATGAGTTTCATAATACATTTAGAGAGGATCATTAATTCTGTGAGTCACGGAGTGAGAGGAATTAGAAGAGTAGAAACCATCTGCAAAAGGTATTAAAATTATGTAAGACATAGCCTATAACTTCAGTGGGACAGAGTTAGCTTCCAAACCAGGTTCTCTGAGATGTAAACATTCAAAACTTTGATGAGCATTTGTGAACACAGTGATGGGTGCCTTGAGTCTGAAGTGACACCACCTAAAGTCAACCCACCCCACTGTGATATTTAACAGTGATGTGACATTTAACATGTCTCTTGACACCTTTGTGCTTTATTGTATTCACATGCAAAGCAAGAATAATAAAACATTGTACATTTGAAGGTTAAATAATTTAAAATGTGTGAATCATATGGAAGATGCAGGTACCTAGTTCCTGCAATAAGAGTGGTTACTAGTGAGTTTCCAAGAGCTATTTTAAACTTTTGAAAACATGAATTCAAATTGCCCATGTACCCATAATAAAGCTGCAGAACTATATTAGAAACTAATTTCCTTTGCTGAGTGACTGAAATCACATCAGCACTCTTTATAGCACTAGTCATCTTATGACAGTTAGGAGCTAGGAAGGACTTTTCTGAATGTCTTAAATGAAGAAAAAAGAAAAAAAAAAAGAATAAAAATTGCAGAGCAGTGTGAATACCAAGGGTCAATGATTAGAGGAAAGCAGAAATTTCTTTGTTGTGAAATTCTTGAGGAACAGATATGCAAAAAGCAGAAGAATGAGTGCACTTGACTGAGAAAACTGAATTCAAAAGTTTAATGGAAATAGTACAGGACATGCCATTATCAGGAAGACCAAAATGAAACCTCCAGTTTTGCCAGACTATAGAGTTGTGGTAGAAAAGCTTGGGAAAACAAGTTGTCTTAATAGGCAAAGTCTGTAAAACCAGGTTATGAAGGTTTGATGTTTTTCTATTGACAATGCAGAAAATTTAGAGGCACAGAAATGGGATAACATCTTTTATTAAGATTTCATTGAAACCTAAAAAATAAAAAACAGGCAGAGTGGTTTAATGGAATTTAGCTACCATTTTACTTCATGGAATTTAGTAAAATTTCTCCTTTGAAATTATCTGTAATAAAATGTCTACCTCCACTGTATATCAGACCCCAGTGAGGACATGTTTTTGTTTCCTTGATTTAGAAAGTAAGTGGTTTCTTTGTGGTTTCAACAAAATAAAGAGCAGTACTGCAGTCATTCCAAGTGAGACTCATCAGTTTCTTCAGACTTCACACTCCTTTCCTAAAGCAGGATGAGAAGTGCTCACTCTCAGTCTCCATGAGGTGTCATAACAATATAAGAAGCCCAAGATTTGGATGATGGTTTTATCTCCACCTAATATGACTCTTGAACTTAGTCAAATTAGTTTATAGCTAAGTCTGAATGCATTATTTGAAAAATGAATGGACTCATGAAAAAAATTACTTTTTCCTTCAGCTTCAAGAGTATCATTTTGTTATTCCTAAAACACAGGACATAATAATTCATTTCACACAATTTTTAGTACTTACTAAATTTTAAGTAAAATGTGTCAACTTAGTGGAAGAAAAATAAAACTTTGGGTGAGATACCTATGTTTGTTTTATTGTGAGAATTTTTAACTCATGCATACCAGCAATTTAGGCTGAAATTTCATGGATCTCATTTTCACAAATGACCACTCTGGGTCTTATTTTAGTGGATCTCCACAAGCCTTTTTTGAGATGTCTATTCTAAGTATCTAGAAACAGGAAAGAACAATAGAAATTCGGTGATTCTCTCTTTTCACTCTTTGGCTCCTCTGTTTCCTGCCATCCCTTGAAAACTAAAAGTACAAGAGAATTTAAAATTCAGTGTCTGGGATACTGACCATGACTATCAAATCCTTAATTCCTTGCCATCGACTTCTTTCCACTTTTCCTCCAAATGCTTTTGCTTAAGCATTTACTAGCCAGGACTTAAACTTGTACTCAAGTACACCCATTCTCAATCCCTGAATTTTTCCCACAGTTCAAAGCAGATGAATTCCCTTTCCTATGCTACAGATTCAAATCTTCATTTCTACCTGTAGAAAGAGTACCCAGTTAATACTGTAAATACTCAGAGAAACTTTCCTAGATTTCCCCAAATAACTCTCTTACTACCAGTCAACCACTGTTCAATAACAACAAAAAAAGTTTAATTAAATAATATAATCTCTAATCATATCGTCTCATTTTTGCTTTAGTATCTTTTGTTCATTTGATAGTACAATATATCCTGATGTAACTAAAGCAAGTCAACATTTTTCTCTTTTGTGCACTCCAGGTCATGGTGAGACACAGAGTTTGGCAGAGGGCCATCATAGTGGTTCCAGACCACAGCTCAAGCCCTAAGGCTCCATGGCAATTTCCTTCGAACACCCATGCACACTTCCATGCAAGACATACCATCCAGGGAGAACAAGCTCAAAACCAAAAACCATAAACAGGTAAAGAAGGAAGCCATGGTTGTATTCAGTACCTGGATAAAAATCAACATATTATATGTACATTTGTAAAGTAACAGTGAGGGATAGTCATTAGAGAACTTACTAATAATTCCATTTCCAATAATCAAGATATCATTGAGAGTTCATGGTATGAGATGGCAATGGTGATAGGCAAAATATCACATTTTGATTCTCCTAATCATACTCTTGTATAAGGCAAAGCTCTGAGTGACAGTGTTTTTGACAACTTAACAGAGGCTTGTGGAATTAAGAGGTATGATGATGTTGGTTGGTTGTTCATGGATACGCTGGATAAAGTTATAAGAGAAAGTTATGAATTAAAGGCTTCAAATTTGAAACTTAAATGCTGTATGACAGATGTAAAAATTTCTATGTGTTCCTTGAGAGAAAATATTACTTTCTGTGGCTACAGACTTGAGATCTCTGAAAACCAGACACAGAGTCTCATTGTGCAAGTAGCAGACTTAAAACGAAAACTAAAATCTCAACCTTGAAGCATGTCTGCTTTAAAGTAAGGCATTTGTTGTAAAGAAAGGGATCCTGAAATTTGGGATGGGGACATCTGGGTTCATAATAATACCAGTGGGAACATTGGAATCATGTATTCTGCAGAGTCTTTGCTAGATATACCTGTAATCATCTTCCCTGAGGAAACAGCACCCCCCCACCTCCAGTCAGCCCTGAGGAGACAGCTACCCCACCTCAAGCCTGCCTTGAGAAAACAACATCCTGACCTCCAGTCTGTCCTCAGGAGGCTGCCATTCAACTCCCACCCAAAGGGATTAATGCTCCAGTGCCTGTTAACCTGTAATCACCTCCCCTGAGGAAACAGCCATCACTCCTCTGCCTGGAGAGATTAGTCCTGTTTCACCAGATGAATTTACAATGGAATGTCCTGAGACAATGGGCTTGAAGTATACATCTAATTCTTTTTGTGACCCACCACACCACCACTCTTTTCTTCAAGACCTGTAATAAGAGTAAAGTCCCAACAGGCCCTGTTCTAGTTTGCTAATGCTGCAGAATGCAAAACACCAGAGATGGATAGGCTTTTATAAAATTGGGTTTTTTTTCACTACACAGTTAAAGTCTTAAGGCCACAAAGCATCCAAGGTAACACATCAGCAATCAGGTACCTTCACCAGAGGATGGCCAATGGTGTCCGGAAAATCTCTGCTAGCTAGGAAGGCAGCCAGCATCTGCTCCAAAGCTCTGGCCTCAAAATGGCTTTCACCCAGGATGTTCCTCTCCAGCAAGCTTGCTCCTCCTCAAAACATCACTCACAGCTGCACTCAGTTCCCTCTCTTTGAGTCGGCTCATTTATATAGCTCCACTGATCAAGGCCCACCCTGAATGGGCAGGGCCATGCCTCCATGGGAACATCTCATCAAAATCATCACCCACAGCTGGGTGGGGCACATTCCAAGCAAATCTAACCAGCACCAAAATGTCTGCCCCACAACACTACAAAGACAATGGCATTTGGGGGACACGATACATTCAAACCGGCACAGACCCCAAAGGGTGAGGTTAAAAGTGTGACCCATGAGGAAGTACAGTATACTTGAGAAGAACTGTATGATTTTTTCAACTAATAGAGACAGAAACCAGGGGAATATGTATGGGAATGGATGTTAAGGGTGTGGGATAATGATGGAAGGAATATAAAGTTGAATCAGGCTGAATTTATTGATTTGGGTCCACTAAGCAGAGATTCAATGTTGTAGCTTGAAGTGTTGGAAAGGGTGTTAATAGTTTGGATTTTTGGCTGAAACATAGATCAAAATGTGGCTGACATTACCTGAGGCCAATATGCCAGAACTCACATGGTGTAATGCAGGGGGGGACATCCAAAGGCTTAGAGAGATTGGAATGTTAGAGTGAATTTATCATGGAAGACCTGCTCAACCAACCCAGGAATATCCAACAGACTTGCCTTTCACAAGGACTGTGAGGAATAAATTTTTGAGACTAGTTCCTTCATCCCTGAAGAGCTCTGTAGTTGCCCTTCTCTGTAGGGCAGATATTACAGTGAGATCAGCTGTCACTGATCTGGAATCCTTAAACACAATGGGGATAATTGGATCCTGAGTTTGCAGAAGGCACATGGAAGCAGTTAATCACAAAAGACAAGGTGGACATGCCTACCATAATGGACAGCAGGCTCAAGGCAGCAGTCAAAATAATCTGACTCACAGACACTTATGACATTGGCAAGTAGATCATGCAGTACCTAGAAGTAAAATAGATTGGAAATCTGCTAAATCCTCATTTTATCTGTATAAGCAAAATTATTTGAGGTCAAGTGAGCAAAAGTCTAACTTTAATTGTAAAATCAGAGAGTCATGGCCCCTTAATTCCTGCATTGAGACTATTTTCAGACCCAGAGCCCCTTGAATGAGGGGAAGGGTGGGTACATTTGGGGAAGGACCCTATTACACTGCCAAAAATCTATACTATTTTTGTTCCTCCCAGCCTTCTCCAAAGTGACCTATGGTCTTTTACCAGGGCAACTACATTAGGGAAAAGAAAATGATCAGATATTTTGTGGATTATTAAACACTGGCCCAGAAGTGACATTAATTACAGGAGACACAAAACAGCACTCTGGTACATCAGTCAGAGTAATTGCTTGTGGAGATCAGTTTACTGATGGAATTTTAGCTCAGGCCCTTCTCACAGTGAGTCCAGTTGATCCCCAGACACACTCTGTGGTTATTTCCTGAGTTTCAGAATGCATAATTGGAGTAGACATACTCAGCAACTGGCAGAATTCCCACTTGGTTCACTGACTCATGGATTGAGGGCTACTGTGGTAGGAAATGCCAAGTGGAAGCCACTAGAACTGCTCCTACCTAGCAAAATATTATGCTAGAAGCAATACTGGATTCCTGGAGGGATTGCAGAAATTAATGCCACTCTTAAGGACTTGAAGTATGCAGGGGTGGTAACTCACATCATATCCCCATTCAACTCTCTTATTTGGCCTGTGCAGAAAACAGTTGAGTCTTGGAAGATTACAGGGGAATATCATAAGCTTAACCAGGTGGTAACACCAATTGCAGCTGCTCTTCTAGATGTGGTATTGCTTCACCAATTCAATGTATCCCCTGGTACCTTGTGAGCAGCTATTGATCTAGGAAATCTTTTTTTTTCTCAATAGCTGTTAGTAGGGACCACCAGAAGTAATTTACATTCTGCTAACAAGTCCAGCCATTTACCTTCACTGTCCAAAGTCAGCGGTGTATCAACTCTCAATCCCTATGTCATGATATTGTCTACAGTGAAATTGATTTTTTTCTCCCTCGCACAAGACATCACATTGTTCCATTATATTGATGATGTCATGTAGATTGGACCAAGTGAGCAAGAAGTAGCAACTACTCAGATTTGTTGGTAAGGCATTTGCATGTCAGAGGATGGGACATAAATCCAACAAAAATAGAGTCCTTCCACCTTAGTAAAATTTTTAGGTGTCCAGTGATCTGGGGCATGTTGAGATATCCCTTCTAAAGTGAAGGATAAGATGGCCCATCCTATGAGCAGAAAAGGTGCATAATGCATAGTTCACCTCTTTAGATTTTGGAGGACAACATATTCCTCATTTGGTGTGCTACTCTGACTCATTTACCAAGTTACCAGAAAAATTTCTAGTTTTGAATGGGGACCAGAAAAAAAGGAGGCTCTGTGACAGGTCCAGGATGCTGTGCAAGATGCTCTACCACTTAGACAATATGATCCAACTGATGCAATATTTCTGGCACTGTCAGTGGCAAATAAAGATGTTATTTGGAGACTTTGGCAGGTTCCTGTGGAAGAATCACAATGCAGGCCCGTAGGATTTTGGAGCAAAGATTTACCATCCTCTGCAGGTAACTAATCTCCTTTTGAGAAACAACTTTTGTCTTGCTATTGGGCCTTAGTAGAGAAGAACACTTAACCATGGGTCACCAAGTTACCATGAGACCTATGTTACCTATCATAAGCTGGTTGTTTTCTGACCCAAAAAGCCATAAAGTTGTATGTTCACAGCAGCAATCCATCATAAATGGAAATGGTGTATATGAGACAGGGCTTGAGAGTGTCATGAAGGCACAGGTAAGTTAAATGAAAAAGTGGCCCAAATTCCCATGGCCTCTTCTCCTGCCACACTACCTTTTCTTTGTCAGCCCACAGCTATGTTCTCTTGGGAAGTTCCTTACAATCAGTTGACTGAGGAAGAGAAAACTTGGGCCAGGTTTTACAGATGGTCTGCACAATATGCAGATACCACTTGAAAGTGGACAGCTGCAGCACTGAATCCCCCTCCTGGGATGTTGCTAAAGGATAGCAGTGAGGGGAAATCCTCCCAGTGGGCAGAAATTTGAGCAGTGCAATTGGTTATTCATTTATCTTAGAAGGAAAACTGGCCAGAGGTGCATTCATATACTGATTCATGGGCTATTGCTAATCATTTGGTAAGATGATCAGGGACTTGGAAGGAACATGATTGGAAAATTGGTGAGAAAAAAATCTGAGGTAGAGTTATGTGGCTAGACCTTTCTGAGTGGGCAAAAACCATGAAGATGTTTGTGTCCTATGTGAATTCTCACCACAGGGTGAATTCAGCAGAGGAAGATTTTAATAATCAACAGGGTAATATGACCCATTCTGTGGATACCAGTCAGCCTCTTTCCTCAGCCACTCCTATCACTACCCAATGGGCAGATAAATAATGTGGTCATCATGGTAGGGATGGAGGTTATGCATGGGCTCAGCAACATGGACTTCCACTCACCAAGGCTGATCTGGCCACCACCCCTGCTGAGTGCCAAATCTGAGAGCAACAGAGACCCACACTCAGTCCCTGATGTGGCAAAATTTCCTGAGGTCTTCAGCCTCCTACCTGGTGCCAGGTTGATTGCATTGTACCACTTCCATCATGGAAGAGGCAGCAATTTGTTCTCACTGGAATAGACACTTACTCCAGATATGGATTTGACTTCCCTGCACACATTGGTTCTGCCAAAACTTCCATCTGGACTTATGGAATGCCTTTTCCACTGTCATGGTATTCCACACATTGTTTCTGCTTAAGGATCACACTTCATAACAAATGAAGTGAGGGAATAGGCACATGCCCAAGGAATACTCTAACAATGTTCCCCATCATCCAAATGCAGCTGGGTAGATAGAATGGTGAGATGGCCTTTTGAAGACTCAATTACAGTGCTAACTAGGCTGCAATACCTTGCAGGGCTAGGAGAGTGTTCTCTAAGAGGCTGTGTATGCTTTGAACCAGCATCCACTCTATGGTGCTGTTTATCCCATATCCATAATTAATGGGCCCTGCAATCAAGGGAAGGAAATTGAAGTGGCACCATTCACCATTACTTCTGGTAATCCACTAGGAACATTTTTGCTTCCTGTACCTGCAACACTAAGCTCTGCTTGTCTACAAATCTTAGTTTCAAAAGGAGGATTGCTCCCAACAGGAGACACAACAGTAATTCCATTGAAGTGGAAGATTGCCTCTTGGTTAGTTTGGGCTTCTCATGACTTAGAATCATCAAGCAAAGAAGGGGCTTACTGTAATGGCTGGGATGATTCATTCTGAATATCAGGCAGAAATAGGACTGTAACTACACAATGGAGGTAAAGAAGAGATTTCCTGGAATACAAGAGATTGGGTACAGTGTCTCTTAATACTACCATGCCCTGTGAGTAAAGTCAATGAAAAACTGCCACAACCCAATTCAGGCAGGACTAACAGTGGCCCAAAGACTTCAGGAATGAAGATTTTGGTCCTCCACCAGGCAAAGATCCACAGCCAGCTAAAGTGTTTGCTGAGGGTAAAGGGAACATGAAATGGATAGTGATGAAGTTATTGATAAATATGAACTATGACCACATGACATATTACAGAAATGAGGACTATGATGGCATGAGTATTCTCTCCTTGTTTTGTTATGATATGTTTTTATTTACCCATAAAGCAAATACCTATTTTTCTTCTCTATCTTATCCCTTTATCATATGAAATAAGCTGTATTGTTCATTTCATAGTATTTAAATTACAGGAAATCAAGCTTAAGAGTCAATGTTACCCAAGGACTTGCACCTTATTCTGGAGAGATTTAGTGTGTTTCTGGTTGTACACAGGACAGCTGAGTATTGTTTAATACATATGCCTGTTATTGTTTTCTATTTAGAGATTAATTATAGTTTAAGGTGATCTGCATTGTTTCCAAGTTGACAAGGGGTGAACTGCAATGGTTAGGCTTATGTATTGTCCGGCGCTGCCCCGCTCGGTCCCCGGTTCCCGGCCGGCGAGGGGAAACAGGGAAGGAGAGAGAGAGATGCAGACTGCGCGAACTAACCTGGTCATGAATCACGACTCGAACCACACGGCAGTTGTGAAAGCAAGCCCTTTACTACAGCTAGATGAACATTCTGTGTTACTGGTTCCCACACGGGGCACGGCGCCTCGTGGGAGAGCAGCCTCGATGTGGCCGTCAGGCACGGCTCCTTGTGGGCTGTCTCACCCTACCCCGTCCGGGTAAGACCTTTTATACACAATTAACAACCAATAAGCTTCTAGGCTAGTATCGCGTATACAGGATTTCGATTGGTAGGAGCGGGTGGCGGATACATGCGTCACTATGCGGAAACAGGATGCAGGCGCCATCTTGGCTCACTCGATGGGCGGGGGGTAACTCTAGAGCAGGCTGCAGCGCATACGCTAGGCCCGATTCGGGAGGCGGCTTTCCACATCTCCCCCTTTCTTATTTATTTTTGACCCAGTGTCTCCAGTGATGAGCGTGCTCCCGTGAACCCAAATGGTTCACAACCTCTTTGGTGCTTTGGGGAGTCTGGACTAGGCCTCAGCCATCCAGCGGCGGAGCCTCTAGCACCAACCAGAATGCTCACGTCATATGGAGACCGGAGAGTCCGTAAGCTGGAAGCAACGTGACTCTCCCTGCAGTGCTTTGCCTGGCAACTGGGGAACAACGACGGGGGCAGGAACAGCAGTAACCAGAGTTGGGGGTGTCACTAGGTGTCTCTGTGCAATGGCTAGGGTCCAGTCTGGCCACAACTAGGACTCTGCCCTAGAGACCCACCTGAGACAAAATTATGACTACTGGTGTCGCCTTTTACACCCGAGAAACAGCCATGCGATTCGCTACAAATTTTGCTCCAAAGCGCCCCACCTGAGGCGACCAGGAAGGGGTATGGTTAATAAATCGGTCACTATCGGGGGTAACAGAGGTGGGAGTCATAGCCATCATAGTGGTAACACGCAATTGCTGCTGCGCTTGAAACAGGCGTTCTAGCAAACATTTAACAACGACTAATCCCACCAATAATCCCACTGCAATGAGGATCCAATTAGTTAAATTGGGCCAAGAGAACCAGGAAGAAACACTGTGCAATAGTTTCTGTAGAACCTCGCCTAACCCGGAGAGATCGACTTTAACGGGTTTTAACTTGATCCCCCCAATTGTGTCTAAACTAGATTCCACCTGTTGGGAGAGATTAACAAATTCAGGAAAATATGACCTTTTCAGCCAATCAGAGACTCTGGAAATGCTTCCGGTCACGTTGGCCCTGACAGGAGTGACACAGAGTTTAACCGTAAGCCACCGGGTGTCACATGTTTGCTGAAGCACTCTCCAGAGTCCATCTATTTCCAGTCCAAGTTCATCTATCTCCGCTTGGAGTTTCTGAATGGCCTGGAAATTTAAGTTCAGCATCTGATTGTGGCGGCGTAGCACGTCTCGGGTAAGGTTGACCAAGCCATTTACCGTTTCCATCGTTATGGCGAGCTGCCGATCTGTCCATGCTTGTAGCACAGCCTGCCCGATCGTTGGGACAAACAAAGAGGAAGCTACACTGGCAGCATTCGATAGCCATTCTTTTATGCCTCTTGGACGCCTAGACTTAGAGAAGGGGATATTGTTAAGTGAAACAACTTGAGAAACAGGGCCAACCCAGTCGGTTGCCTTGATGGGGAGCCAGACATTGCAGACTGTAGGAGCAAGCCCTGGAAGGAAAAGGCACCTTTGAGTCTCCTTTTTACTCAAGATCCCTTCACAAGACTGGCGGCTCTTCCCTGTAACGTTAAGAAATTCAAGCAAGACTCCCTTACTTAACTCGCCATTACCAGTTTCACAAGTAGCATTCGCCGCAACTGTGGTGTTGACAACCTTGACAGAGAGGTTAGCAAAAGAGAGGATCAGTGTGTCATTGGTGAGGGGGAAGGACTCGTTGAAGCTTGTGGAGGAAATATAGTTCCACTAAAAAGAAAAAGGCAGATTAGAAGGATTGCTATAGGAGAGCAAAGAACAGAGTCACCGATCCTCTTTTTGGGCAACCGCGGGGTGGTCAGTCCTACTATTATCGTCTTGTCGGTCGTCGCCATCATCAGCAGGGTCGGAGGCTTGGTCTAATGGTTCAGGTTGTATATTCGTTGGCGTTTCTGACAGCTGTTCCTTGGCTTCTTCAGGTGATGTCACGGTTCTCACCAGTCTTTCCGGAACCCACACTGGTTGACGTCCTGGTTCCTGGGGAAAAACACAAACAGAGCCTCTGGCCCAGCTGAGCACCGGGTCAGGGCCTTTATACTCGGGCGGGGGGTACGGCAAAGGTTGCCCCTCCCCTGACCGACCCATCGGGGTTTCCGGGTCTGGCAGCAAAGGATAATTACATTTACTGGGCATGGCCACTAGAGGGAGCTCTCAGCGAGGTCCTTTGGTGGGACCGCCCAAGGCGTCAGTTGGGAGCTGGGGTGTCCCTGGGGGTGCAGCGGTAGACATTGGCAGGGCGGAAGGCCGCACGGGTGTGGCGGGAGGCTCCTCCCACTCAATTAGCGGGGATGCTTCCGCCTTCTCGTCAGTATCGCTATCTGACTCTGAGTCAGAGTCACTGGACTCCGGCGGTTTGCCCTTACAGGAGCCGTCCGCTGACGAAACTGACTGGGTTTCTTGGAGCGCGCACCGTGCTTCTTGCAAGACAGAGGACGGGCTTAGGCCGGTAGCCGATTCTAGTTCAAGGACCGCACGGACGGTCTCCCATATGGGTACTAGAATCGGGTCCATACACACGCCCGTCTGGCGCGCTCGGTCTATGTCGCGACCGAGCTTCATCCAAGAGGGTAGGCTAAGGCTGCCGGTGCAGGCAAACCAAGGGGCAAAAGTATCAACATCATCAAGAAAACGCTGAAGGGAGCTTTTCCTGACCGAGATACCCCGTTGTTTCAAAAGGTTCTTTAAGGGAGCTAAGAGAGGTGAACTTCCGGACTGCCCCATGATTGCAGTCGGCACTATACTTCAGTCACTCGGAGAGCTCTTCCGAGTCCCCCGGGGTCACCTGAAAACCCACGGGCCCTAACTATCATGTAATAAGACGCACTCACCTTCTCGCGTTGATCAGGCGCAGGAAGTCCGCCGTAAGCTCGACGCGCAGCGCTGCTCTCCTCACAGAGGGACCGTCGAGAGCGAGGCAGGAGGAGGAGCTTCCCCGTACGGGCCACCACTTGTCCGGCGCTGCCCCGCTCGGTCCCCGGTTCCCGGCCGGCGAGGGGAAACAGGGAAGGAGAGAGAGAGATGCAGACTGCGCGAACTAACCTGGTCATGAATCACGACTCGAACCACACGGCAGTTGTGAAAGCAAGCCCTTTACTACAGCTAGATGAACATTCTGTGTTACTGGTTCCCACACGGGGCACGGCGCCTCGTGGGAGAGCAGCCTCGATGTGGCCGTCAGGCACGGCTCCTTGTGGGCTGTCTCACCCTACCCCGTCCGGGTAAGACCTTTTATACACAATTAACAACCAATAAGCTTCTAGGCTAGTATCGCGTATACAGGATTTCGATTGGTAGGAGCGGGTGGCGGATACATGCGTCACTATGCGGAAACAGGATGCAGGCGCCATCTTGGCTCACTCGATGGGCGGGGGTAACTCTAGAGCAGGCTGCAGCGCATACGCTAGGCCCGATTCGGGAGGCGGCTTTCCACAATGTATCAACTTGTTCAGGTGGTGATGCTCAGGTGTCTAGTGAAGCAAACACTGGTGTAATCATTACTGAAAGGATATTTATGACTGGCTAATAAACCTGAGGACTGGTTTATTAAATCATTAGTCAATTGACTGCTCCTGTGGCTGATTACATTAATGAAGGATGTGTCTTCTGCAATGAGAATTCAATCAGTTATATTTAGTCGAATCAGTTGAAGATATTTAATGAAGAAGAGAGAGAACCTTCATTTCTTCAGCTAGCAAGTTTCTCCTGGGGATGTCATTGAACTCCATTGTTGTTGCCAGTTCACTGCCTGCTCTACAGAATTTGAACTTATGCATCTTGCTCTATGGAATTTGGACTCATGCATCCTACCCTACAGTATATGGACTTATGCATACCCACAGTTTCATGAGACACTTTTATAAAATCTTGTAATTGCAGATATCTCTTGTTGGTTCTCTTTCCATAACATACACGTACTAATACAGATGCCCAGTCATAGAGTTGCTCCTGATTTCTAACAGCATCCATTTGAATAGCAAAACTTGTCTTCCTTTTGCCATCTCATTAATTACCAACCAGAGCCTAATTCCTATAATAGACTCTTTCTAAAACTGTCTTACATAAAACTGCACATTTTCCCATGTTTGTGTTCTTCCTCACTGAAATAAGAAAGAAAATGCCATCATTCATCCACAACTGTTTCTGGATGGCTATGACTAATGAGCATTTACAATGACTAGGTTAAAATAGAGCAGAGGCTAGACAATATTCATGAATACATGAGGAATTGTGTCATACTGTAAGTGTCACTAGTAGAATGGAATTTATTAGTGGCCAATGAGATTCTAGAAATAGACCTTTTACAAAGTGAACACACACAACCTGAGAAATAAAAAAATTTCCATTAACAGTAGCATCAGTAGTGTCAATAAAGATGAGGAATGAATTAGTGAACTTTATCATAATCCAGCAGGAATTAACCAAACAGGAAAAATAAGTAAAAGAAAAAAATAGTTTGGAAAGTGTTTCCAAGAGCTGTGGTACAATTTCAAACAGTATATTATACATATAGTTAGAGTATTCCAACAGGAACAGAAAGGGACTTCATAAGAAGAAATATTTAAGGTGATTATGCCAGTTTGAATGTATTATGTCCCCCAGAAAAAGCCATATTCCTTGATGCAATCTTGTGGGGCAGACAGAATAGTGGGGATTAAGTTGGAATGTTTGAATTAGGTTGTTTGCATCGAGATGTGCCCCACACAACTGTAGATGATAACTGATGGGATATTTCCATGGAGGCGTGGCCCCACCAATTCGGAGTGGGCCTTGATCAGTGGAGCCATATAAATGAGCTGGCTCAAGGAGAGGAAAGGGAGTGCAGCTGTGAGTGATGTTTTGAAGTGGAGCAAGCTTGCTAGAGAGGAACGTCCTGGGAGAAAGCCATTTTGAAACCAGAACTTTGGAGCAGACGCCAGCCACGTGCCTTCCCAGCTAACAGAAATTTTCCAGACACCATTTGCCATCCTCCAGTGAAGGTACCTGATTACTGATGTGTTACCTTGGACACTTTATGGTCTTAAGACTGTAACTGTATAGCCAAATAAACCCCTCTTTTATAAAAGCCAATCCATCTCTGGTGTTTTGCATTCCTCAGCATTAGCAAACTAGAACAGTGATAATGACCAAAAAATTCTGAAAATGAGGACAGACCTCATAACTAATGTCATAAATACTAAAGGACACCAGGAACAGTAAATGCAAATAGGAAATAAACTTAACAAATAAAACAGTTCTGGAGTCTTTGGTCTCATACCTGGAAAACAAAGATAAGTAGTAAATTATGAAGGCAGTCCGAGGATAGTATATATCATGCGCAGAGAATTGTACCAGATATAATAAAAAATGATCCAAGCCAGAATAAAGTGGAGAGAAATATTTAAAATACTGGACAATAATAACTGTCTTTTTAGTATTCAGTACCCACTGAAACAGCTTTCAAATATGAAAACAGATTAAAGCCTTTCTCTGAAAAATTAACAGACACATATATGGAAATAATTTATAGCCAGCAGACTTGTGTCTCAAAAATGTTCCAGGCTGAAAAGGTATTATAATGAAGCTTGGGTCTACTCAAAGATATAATAGTGGAAGAATATAAAACTGAAGGTAAATATATAAAGTATTGGATTTTTAAATGTTTTAATTGCTTTAAAACTCACTGACTAAGGGAAAATAGTGTTTATGCATTATAGGGCTTCAGTCATCTATAAAATCAAATCTTATGAAAAAATATTGCAAAGATTGGGAAAGATAAACTGGATCTCTACTACACAAAGGCAAATAATCCCTAGAGAAATGACTGAAAATCAAAAAGGCAAAATTGACAAATTGGAATGAAAGAAGTTATAACACTATATAGTTACCCACAAATATTAAACAGATAGCAATAAAATGTTATAAATATTCTTCTCATCTTAAATTTCCTAATTTAGATGAAATGTACAGTTCCTCAAAGATGCTCACACATCAAAAATGGGCAACCTGGACAGATCTATATCTGTATATTAAATTGAATTTTTCCATAAAAATCTTCCACATGTCCACTTATTTGTGCCTTTAGGACCTGCTCAAGCCCTATCTCATATTTACAAATTCTGTTATGACAGAGTGCTGCTGTGCACAACCAACTTTATGACTTGGCAGATCAGACAACACCCAGCTCATGAAAGGCAACTCAGATCTCATGGTAACTTGGCGGCTCATAGTTAAATGTTCAGTCTCAAATAACTTCCAGTAGCAGGCCAGAATCTGTTTCTCAAAAAGAGAGTAGCTATCTGCACAACATGGCAATGTTTTACTCCAAAATCCTAAGATCTTGCATTGTGATTCTCTTATAGTGGCTTGCCAAAGGCTCCAGACAGCATGTGTATTTGCCACTGAAACTACCACCATTTTTGATTCTGCTGGATCACGTAGGCCAAGTGGCACAGCATCTTGCACAGCAGCCTGGACCTGTCACAGAGCCTCCACTTCTGGTCCCCACTCAAAATTAGCAGTTTTTCTGTTCACTAGGTAAATGGGTTGGAATAATAATCACACAACCATTAAGTGTTTTTGGCTCTGTAATTGTACCAGGATTATTTGAATCCAGAGATCATGCTCGTAACACTATTCCTATCTAAAGTTAATTTTGAAAAAACACAGAAAAAATTAGATTTGTAATTGACAATGATATAGAATTTTATGCTTTACTGTTCTTTTGAATCCAATATTATTTAATAGAAATGACAGATCAGAAATTTAAAATATAAGTGACATTACTGAGAGTGTTTATATTATAGAACAGAAATTACTATTAATTTTCAGAAAAGGTTTATTTAAATTGGAATTTCCTCCAAAAATTATATTTAAATATATGCACCTTGTTTGATAACTCTGATTCCGTCAATTCTTTGTTTCTATTTCTATAAAACCTGGCATTACTCAGGTAAGGCCTGCATGTTATGTATGTGCATATGCATAATTTTCTAATAATACCCCAATCTTCTATTAGATAAACTAAAATATTCTAACTTTAAGAATAATACTTACTATGAGCCATAGTTGGTGAAAAACTACTTCTAGCATTATCTGTCTAGAAATCTGCCAAACTCAAGTTTTCTCAGAAGTAAAATATGAAATCTGTTTAAGCACCCTGAAATTTCAGGGATATAAAAATTGGTCATCCATCAGCATAACTTATGTTAAAATTTTTGTGCATGAATTTCTGTTTTATTTTGAGAAAAAAAATATATCAGTCTAAATATTTTGTTCAGGTCCTGGCCAAATAGAAATATACTAAAAGTATACCAGGGAGCTACTGTGCACACAAGCAGAGCAGAATATAACTTGCCTTTTACCCTGATAATGCCACAACACCTCTTATATTGAGTATTGCTGAAATTGCAATATTTGATCATCTCTCTGCCCAATTTCCAATGTAGATTACTTGGCATGATTCCTAGTATAATTTTAAGGACTAATGCAACCATGTTAGGTTTGTAATATAGAGGTGCCTTTCCAACAGAAACCACATAAAGTTGAGCAACATATTTTGTTTTTTGTTTTTTTTCTGATGAGCTAATTTATGATTGGTTCAAACATAAGGTATTTCTGAGATATACTGAATTAATCTGTGGCTGAAAGGCTATGTCCTTAACTATCAGGGATAACATAGGACATTTTTATATTTAAACTGTGACACTGTCATGGTAGTAAACATTGTTTATTGTACAAAAAATAGAATAAAACAAAATTCAAATAAGAAAATGAAATGTTGTTAATCTTTGGATGTATTTTTTTCCAAACATTTTCCTTTGTGCATATGATCTATGTTTTTAGGGATACTTATATATTACATAATTATTATCACACTGTATTTTCAACATTCTAATTTTATTAATAAATACTTATAATACCATTTCCTTTATGTTACATGAGAGTTTTAAAACCAGAATTTCATACATTTTGGATTGGCTGGTGCAGTATAACTAACTTCATTCTAGGAATGTACCACAGCTGATGAATTTTGTGACACCAGAAGGGAAAGTTATGAAATGGAGTTCCATCATTTGGTTTTGGCAGTGTCACCCAATTCATCTATACAGCAGATGTGCTGTTGTAGTAACCAAAATAATGTTTGTGCAACTTGTCTCATAATTTTAGTGTACAGTCTTCATTGTAATTAAAGAAACATGAGGGGAGAAAGTAAAAATCAACACTGAGGTGAGTAAGCATTTTATAATTGGCTTAATTGCAAAAACCTCACTTCCTCTCTATGTAACCAGGTGAACTGTCATGAATCTTACATTAATGATTGATAAAAAGTCTGTAGCTTTATAAGAAACTTGTACAAGAGAAACTATTTATACTCCAGAATTTTAGGAGAGAATTTAATGGGATGGATCAAAGTTTTAAAAATATTGTATAATTGATGAATTTTGGAATTATAATTATTTTCTTCATCAAAAATTCAGTAATAGTGAAAAAAATTTCCATGGAGATGAAAAACTGCATCAATTTATTTCACAATAGGTGTCCTTAGGGTTTAAACCAAAGTAGAAAGTGATGGAGACTTTCTTTGTCTATTTCACCTCAAGAAGTCATGCCTAACCCCTTGCAAAATCACCATGTGGGAGTTTTCTGTCATAGTATTGAAATAAAATTTTATATTTATTAGTTGCTCATTCAAATAATGTTAATAAAAGTTGACAAAAGGATAGATCTTAAAACTAAACTTATGACTAATTTGTTTTGCTGAATCTTTATTGGTGAGATTTCACTATGTCATTTCTAACATAGAATAATTTGGGGAGGATTAAGAGGAAGAAAAAGAAAGGAAATGTAGACTTTGTCTTATATTTCAAGAAAATTAAAACTTTATCCCTTGCAATCATTTAATGTCATTATTTTTTTAAAAAATATGTCCATATAGTTGATTTTATTTTTTTATGTTTTGAAACTGCAGAGGATTGTATAATTTTCTGAAAAATTAGCTCCACTGTTATTTTATGCTCTCCTTCTTATCTCTGGAATACACAAGTCTACTTTTTCTGTTAGTACTATTTTGTACAGAAGTATTTATGTGCTTATATTTATAGGTATGTATTTGTACAGCCTTTTACTATTCTCCTATTTCTTACAGACATATATTTGGATCTTATGATTTAATAGATTCAATTATTGTCCATATTAATTGGAGTGTTTTGTTTCCCTACATTGAAAATAAATATTTATGTGTTACTTTCAATTTATTTTGTATATTTTTGAAACTTTGAATCTATTTCCTGGTTTCTTTTTGATTAGTTGAACATTTAACATTAAATTTTATTGTTTCTGTTGGAATTTTTTAATCATATCTCATTCCATTATTTTGCTAGTATTTTTGTGAGGAATAAAATTCACATACTTAAAATACTTTATTTTGCATTATCATGATTGCTTCCAGACAATCAAGAATTCAGCTAAAGACACTCAAGTTTCTGTATGTCCACAGAATCTTTTATGACTAGCAAAAACTGGCAGTGACACCTTTTTCAAATTCCAAAAACAGACAAAAAGTTTCCAGTAACTGAATGAGTGTTGAATAAAAAATAAAAAAGTGCAACTTAAAACTGATATCAAAAGCTGGCCCATTTCCCACCCCTCCCCTGTGCTCTCATTGTGAGTTCCTGGCTCTGTTTTATAGTGAACAAAGAGTTAACTTATGTTGTCCAGTGGGGTGCATGGAGGCTTCAATCTATCCAAGGACAGCTAGAAACCCAGGTCCAGGACACTTATCTCTTTCCCTCCCCAAGCACTTGCCCTTCAGAGAGAAAGAGCTTGAAGACAGTAAAAGCAGTGTAATAAATAATCAAAAAAGCAGCCTCAGGCAAAAGATTCCTGTATTTAAGACATACAATAGAGCACCCTGAAGGGGAGAAAATCTTTTTCATAGGAATGGTTTCAACATTAAATTATACCAAATATTTCAAAATATCAACACAGCCCAAATTTCTCCAAAAAATTATATCAGAGTGGACACTTCTCAAATCATTCTATGAGGTGATCATCAGTCTAAATATTAAAATTAGCTAAGGATACTACATTATAATTATTGACAAATAGGCCTTATGAGTATAAAAACAAAAAAACTCAGTGGAATATTACGAATAAAATCCACCAACATTCTTAAAATTATACACTATGATCAAGTGAGAATTATCTCAGGTAGGAAATTGTGGTTCAATGGTCAAGAATCATTGGCAACCAGACAAACCAGATAAACTTGATGTGGCATATGTATAAGGTGGAATATTTTCAATCCTGAAATGGAATGAACTTCTGATACGTGCTTCAGAGTACAATAACTTGAACACATCTTATTGTGTGAAATCAGCCAGGCCCAAAAAAGGACAAAGATTTTATGATTTCACTAATATGAAATAAATAAGATAAGCAAATTTATAGAGTCAGAAACTGGAATGCTGGTAACCAAAGCTGAAGTGGGGGTAGGTAATGGAAAATTAACACTTAAGTGGTAGAGTTTCTCTTAGGGATAAAAGAAAACTTTGGTAATGAATGATAAGGTAATACAACATTGTCTATATAATTCTCACAATGGATTTATTTGTATTATAGTGGTTAAAATTGAAAAATCTAGGTAGTATATATTTCACAGAAAAAAACATTAAAAAGTTTGGAACTGTACAATACAAAGAATGAACCCTATGTTATCTATGGATGACAATTAACATCATATTTATAGTAACACTTCAACAATGTAACACAAAGATGACACTGATGCAAAGGTTAAAAATAGTGTTTGGGAGGGGGTATATGGGATGTCTGTAAATTCTCCATGATTTTTTATTTTAAATCTACATCTCTAATAAAAAAGAAAAAAATTGTCATACCTCTTCATACAAAATATAAGGACCCTATACATTTCTAATTTCATTTGCTCCTAGTAATTCAGCCATTGTTTCTATATATTTCATTGTATATATGCAAGAATTACACACCTGAAAATACATTATTATTTTTATTGTGCACAGTTGACTTTTACAGAAATTTCATGTATTTCCCATTACTTTCATGCATCATTTCTTTTTGTAGATTCAATTTTTCCTCTGATATAATTTTCCTCATGCTGGACAACTCTCTTAGTTGTTTCAACTGAAAATCTTTTGGCAACAAATGTCCTGAGATTTTATTTATCTTCAATATCTCTATATCACACTTGGGTTTCATAAACATTTTCATTAGATATAGAATTCTTTTCCATTTTGCCTTTTCACACCTTGTAGCTTTTTTTCCTTCTAGACTTAATGCTTCTTATGAGAATCCATTTATAATTGATATATTCCACAGTCCCCACAACCCCGAGTCCCCCCATTCTTCCTCAATCCTGTCATGTTTCATGTTCACCCTGACCCACTCTGGCTACTTTGAAATGTTTCTTTCTATCTTTCATTTTAGGTAGCCTGAGTGTTATATATTTCTGTGAAGGAGGAAGAAAGTGGTGTGTTTATGTATTGGATTTAGCTTTTATGGGATGTTCAGAATTTCTTAGATCTGTAAGTTAATATTTTTCTACAAAATTAATAAAATTTCAATGACTTTTATACAATATTTTTGACCCATGTAGGTTCTATTCTTGTTTGTTTAAACAGTGTTGTTAATTTTTTTGTTTCTCCCTTAGCTTCTCAGTTTTAAAGACTTATTGATCTGGTTTCAAGATTACTGATGCATTATTTGATATCCTCTGAACTGCTGTTGCATCCAACTGTCAAATTTTTTGTTATCATATAGCTTGCTACAAATTTTATCTATTTCATGATTATTTTAGTCTGCTTTTTTTTCAGCTGTGATTTCATATATATATACTCATTAGGATCATCTATTCCCTAAGTTGTTAAAGATGCTTAAAACTGCTTTAAATTCCTCAGCAGCAAATTAAAACTTTAAGTTCACTTTATAATCTTTTCCATAATTTTTTTTCATTCATATTGTTCATGTCATTAATATGGTGCTATGATGATATGCCATGTTAGAATCTGAAAAGCAATATTTAGAAAAAATGTAAGAAAGACTAGAGATTGAGACGTTTGGGGGAAAGAGCATAACCAAGTAACAGGAAATACTGTGGTCGGGGGGGGGCTCAAAATAAAGTTTACATTTGATCAAAGACTTGAAGGGGGAAGAGTAAGTCATATTTATTCATGATAGCAAAGGGATCCAAGAAGGGTCACACTAGTACAAAGCCCATGTGCAGATGGTGAGCTGCATACTTTGAGGAACAATGAGGAGACCCATCTTACTAAAGTGATAGTCTATGTTGTGAGGTGGGAGTAGAATCAACCAAGTCCATATACACAGATGGTGATAACTGATATGAAGGAAAATTAAGTGGAGGGTGGCCATGGAGATAGTTGGCTTGTTCCCCTAAATAATAATTGATAGAAAATTCTAGAAGTATGAGGCCACATTTGAGCAAACTGAAAAACTGAAGTAGACAGTCATGCAAATATCTATTCAAAACATGGTAGCAAAAGACTACTGCCTTAAGACATAGAATAGAGAACATGAATGGAATAAATTCTAATTTATAGAGATATAGGAGGTATTCTGATTCCAGGGAAGTTTCTAAGACTCCAAAATAATCCCAGTATAAAACATAGATTCAGAAAAGAAGAGAACCCACACTTTGGCTTCAGGCTGATTTTCATGGTAACAGAGCTAAACAATGAAGGAGAGCACGTACCAACACAGGGCATCTTTTAAAGGCAGAAAAAGTTGTTTTATATATCAATACTTTTTAAAAATTGTTAGCTCCTTACACTCAATGACAAATTTATCAAGAAACTAGCTGGATGTAAATCTAAGAAACAGACAGCTCAGCAACCAACTCCCACAGTTAAAACATTAAAATATTTAAAAAGGCAGAAAGAAGCAAGAGGACTATTCAAGGGAATAGTGCAGAAAACTTTTCTAATTTAATGAAAGACATGAATGTATATTCAAAATGATAAGGAACATCAAATAGGATAAACTTGAAGACAACCATGCTCAGGCAGTAGTCAAAACTGTAGAAGGCATAAATGAAAGCAAATTGAAACTTACAAAAGAAAAGCAGTATGTTATATAAAAGGCAGTCCCACTAAATTAATTGCTGATTTCTTAGCAAAAAAATGCAGGCATGAAGGCAGTGGGAAGAAATATTGAACAGTTGAAGGGTTGAAAGAAAACAATTTAAATGTGAATTTCCATCCAGTAAGACTGTATTAAAAATGAAAGAGAGATTAAGATAAATAAAATAAATACATACAATAAATAAAACAAATAAAAGCTGAGGGAGATGATTACTGATAGACCTTTCCTGCAAACAATGCTAGAGGGAGTTCTCCAGACTGAAAGGAAAGGACAGTTGACAGTGTATTGAGCATCATAAAGGAATAAAGATTTCTGTAAAGGAAACCACATAGATAAATATAAACACTGGCAATATATTGTTCTGTATTTTGTTATATAACTCCAATTTTTATTTGTACAGATTCTAAGAATCATGTGCTTAAAAATTACAATTCTTTGGTTTAATGCATTTAATTTGTTTAGATGTAATTTGTAACAATTACAACAACTAAGCAGAGGGACGGTGTGGTAAAGGAACACTATTGGTATATGTTATTAAAGTTAAAATGCTATCAAATTATATGAGATTGTTATAGATTTAGGATGTTGTATTTAAGCCCAAGAGTAAACACAAATAATGTATGTGAAATATAAACAGAAAGAACTGCAAAGGGATTCAAAAAAAAAAATGACAACACACACACAAAAAAATCATACAGATGTAAAAATAGACTACGAATTGAGGAAAAAAGGTATAAAACTGACAAAGTGCAATAGCAAAAATGGCAGAAGTAAGTTCTGCATTATCAGTAACTACTTTAAAGGGAAATGGACTAAACTCTCCATCAAAAGGCAGACAGTGGACAATGGTTAAAATTATATGCTTTTAACAGTTGATTCAATGTAAATTTAAAGACACAAGTTGGTTGCAAATTAAAGGATAGAAAAAAATTCTATGCAAATAGTAATCCAACTAGAGCAGAAAAAGCTACACTAATGTGAGACAAAATACTCTTCACATCCAAAACTCTTAAAAGGGTCAAATAAGTACACTATAATAATGATGAACTGGTCCATTCACCAAGAAGATATAACAGTTATAAATATATATGCAATGAAAGAGCAGAAACCCACAATAATGAACCACATATTGAAACTTTTTAAATGAGCACTAGATCATTCTATGAACTAGTAATAAACTTCAATTCACAACATTGAAGAATGGGTAGAACATCTAGATAGAAGATTGATAAGGAATTGGAAGACTTGAGTGATTCTAAAACCAATTAGACCTAACAGACCTATGTAGAACACTTCACACACAAGAGCTGAATATACATTCTTCTCTAGTACACAAGGGTCAATCTTCAAAATAAACAATATGCTAGTTCAGAAAACAAGAAAATAAATTTTACAAGATTGAAATCATACAATGAAACTTCTCTGACAACACTGAAATTATTCTAGGAATCTGTAACAGATGTATAACTGGAAAATTCATTACGTGGAAATTGAAAATTATATTTTTTAACAGCCAGTTGGTCAAAGAAGAAATCACAAAGTAATTGAGAAATATTTTGAGGAGAATGAAGAAAAGTAAACTTATCCAAAATTATTGATACAGCAAAGACAGTGGTGAGAGAGCAATTTATAGACCTGAATTCTTACAACAAGAAAAGGAGGAAAATCTCTAATATTAGACCTAACCTCACAACTTGAGGTACTCCAAGTAGAAGTGCATGATAAATCCAAATAGAGAAGTTGTAAGGAAAAAAACAAAAATTATGCTGGAGATAAATGAAATCAAGAATAAAAACACAATAGAGAGGATCAAAGAAATCAAAAGTTGTTTCTTTGTAAAATCAGTAAAATCCACATTAGTTTAGCTAGTCTAACAAAGACTAAAAGATACAGGACAGAAATAACTAAAATCAGAAATAAAAACTGTGATATTACCATAAACCAAATAATAATAAAAGGGTGTATAAGAGGATACTATGAACAATTTTATTCCAGAAAAATAGATAAACTGGATGAAATGGACAAATTCCTAGAAACATGCAAAGTAACTACATTGACTCAAGAATAAACAGAAGTTCTCAACAGACCTATAAAAACTAAAGATATCAAAAAAAACAATCAAACTCCAAACAAGAAAATAACAGGATCAGATGGGTTCACTTATCTTTACCAAACATTCCCAAAACACCAATGTGGCTCATATTCCTCCTAAAAATTGAATCAGTGGGAATACTTCCTAATTTATTCTATGTGATGAGCAACACCCTAATACCAAAAGAAGAAAAAGATAACCAATAATTTTAAGGACAAATATCCCTTATGAATTTCAAAGAAAAAACTTCAACAAAGCACTAATAATACAACAGTGTATTAAAAGAATTATAAATCATCATCAATTCAGACTTACCCCAATTATGCTATGGAGGTTTAACATAAGAAAATCAATTAATTTAATAAACCACATAAGTAAAATGAAGCAAAAAGAAACAAACAAATATCCAAAAATGGCCATGCAAGTTGATGCAGAAGAGTCATTTTGCAAATCCAGCATGTTTCTTGTAAAAACAATCATAAAACTACTAAGAGTAGGAAATTAATTCAAAATGATAAAACTCATATATGCAGAATCCCCAGCTAACATCATAATCAGGAACAAGACAAGGATGCCCACTATCACCAACTTTATGGTGCCAGTACTTGACAGAGTATTTAGGCAAAAAAGAGCAATAAATGCATCCAGATGGCAAAGGAAAAATAAAAAACTTTCCCTGTTTGCTGATGATAATCATTTATATAGAAAATTCACAACAAAGCTAAGAGCTAATAACTAATTTGAAAAAATGGAGGGTACATTACAAACACAAAAATTGCTGCTGTAATGAAGATTTTTTATAGAAATTGGGAATAAAATTCCATCTATTATGATTAAATTTATCCAAGGTTATAAAGGATTTATGTACAGAAAATTGCAAAACTTTGCTTAAACTACTCAAAAAAGAAGAAAAAAGACCAAAATAAATATAAGGACATTCCATGTACAGGGATTTGAACACTAATATTCTTAAGTTGCCAATTCTACCAAAAACAATTACCAATTCAATGCAATCCTAATCAAATTCCAAGAGACAATTCTGAAGAAATGGAAAAGCCAATCAAAAAATTTGTATGTGAGGGTAAAAACCCAAATAGCCAAAACCATCTCAAAAAATGAGAAGGATGATGGAGCACTAACACTTCCCAATTTTAAAATTTATTGCACATCCACAGTAGTCAAAATATCATGAGACTGGGACAAGGGCAGACATAGAGAACAATGGAATTGAACTGGGAGCTCAGAAATGAACTTTCATGTCTATGGCCAATTGATTATTGAAAAGGGTGCCAAGTCCACTCAATGGATAAAGAATTGTCTCCAAAACAAATGGTGTTGGGAAAACTGGATAGCTTTATGAAAAAAAAATGAATGTAAATGCTTACTCTCACCATATACAAATCAATATGGATAAAATACCAAAATATAAGAATCAAAACAACAAAATCTGTTGATGGTTGAATTATGCACCCCATAAAGCATTTTCTTAACATTTAATCCATTCCTTTGAATGTGTGTCAATTTTAAATAGAACCTTTTGATATTATATTTAGTTAAAGTGTGGCCAACTGAGTAAATTTAAGCTGTAATCTTGATTACTCTAGTTTTCATAAGTACAAAGAAATTCAAATGCAGAGAGAAAGGCACAGAAGAAGATGGAAATCAGTGTGAAAGGAGAATAACATCATAATGCACATTGCCATATGACAGAAAAGCCAAGGATGAAGGATTACTGAAATCCTGACCCAGAAACCAGAGCCACTGGGAGAAAGAATCAACTTTCTGTCAACTTGGTTTTGGACCTCTATTAGCCTTAAAACTGTGAACTATTTAATTACCATTGCTTAAGCCAAGCCATTGCATACTATTTGCTTTATGAGTCAGGAAATTTAAACAAACTCCCAGAGGGAAAATTAGGGAAGGATCTGTAGGATATTGTATTAGGGCATATTTCTTTAGCATTTTCACCAAAAGCCAAGAACAGAAGAAAATAAACAGATAAATGGGACTTCATCACAATTAAAAACTTTTTTGCATTAAATTACTTTAACAGAAAAATGTAAAGAAAAACTGCACAATAGTAGACAACTTTTGGAAATTATATATCACATAAATGTTCATTTTCCAGAATATATAAAGAAATCCTACAATTTGACAACAAAAATAAAAACCCAATTAAAAATGGGAAAAAATTGAATAGATATTTCTCCAAAGAAAATACAAAATTGTCCATAAGCACGTGAATAGATGCAAAACATCAATACCAGCAGGGAAGTGCAAATTTAAAGTTCAAGATACCATTTCATACCCACTAGAATGCCTATATAAAAAGCAGAAAATAGCAAGTGTTGGTGATGATGTGGAGTAATGGGAAAACTTATTCATTGTGAGAATGTAAAATGATGCTGGTGGAGTTGTGGAAAAGAGATTATATGTTCCTCAGAAGGTTTGGTATGGAATTGCCATATCACCTGGCAATCACACATCTAGGTATAGAACCTAAATAATTGAAATCAGGGACTCAAACACATATTTGCAAAGCAATGTTCATAGTGGCAGTATTCACAATTGCCAAAAGATGGAAGCAACTTAAATGCCCATCAGCAGATAAGCAAAATGTGGTATATACATAAAAAGAATATTATTCCAATTAAGTTCTCATTTTGAGTGAAATAAGCAAGATGAAAAAGGACAACTGTTGTATGATGTCACAGATGATAAATAGAATGCGCAGTCATAGAATACAGGTTTCCAAGGTCATGGGTGGGGGTAGAAAATGGGGAGTTAATACTTAATTGAAATAGTGTTTCTGTTTAAGGTAATGGGAAAGTGTTACCAATGAATGATGGTGATGGTAGCACAGAAAGGTGAATATTAACATCACTGAATTCATATTTGCAAGTGTTTAAAACATAAAATTTGGTATATGTATGTTACAAATTATTTTTTTAAAACCATCAGACTTTAAAACACCACAGTATACTGTAATATAATTTATGGACAACAGATAAAACACTTAACAGTTTATAATGAAATTATTTCAACACTTGTAATAAAAGTATCACACTGATGAAAGATAAGAATGGGGTAATTGTGGGGAGTATATGAGATCTCCATACTTTCTGCATGACTTTTAATGTAAAAATGCAAGTTCTCTAATAAAAAAGTAGCAGATATTATTATAGCTATTCATAAAAATCCAAGAACCCTAAAAATTTCTAATGTTATTTGCTCCTTGTCATTTCAGTCATTGTTTCCATACATTTTATTTCTATCTGTATTACAATCCTGGAAATAAACTTTTACTTTTGGTGTACATAGTTGTCTTTTACAAAAATTTCACATATTTCCCACTGCTTGCTCTCTTCATTTCTTTTTGTAGATTCAGTTTTTCCTCTGATACCATTTTCTTTAGGCTGGGTAACTTCTGTTAGCTTTTCTGGTACTACAGAACTTTTGGCAAGAAATGTTCTGAACTTTCCTTTATCTTGAATGTCTGCACATCACACTTGAGTTTCATGACTATTTTCACTAGAGAATTATTTTTCTTTTTACCTTCTCACATTTTTCTTCCAGTATTATTGTTTCTTTTGGGAAGACAGCCACCCCACCCCTTCCCCCTCCCTCATCTTGGCAAGATACGTTTTCTCCCAGTCCCATCCTGGCTGCTTTGAAGTATTTCTCTGAATGTTTCATTTTCTGTAGCTTGATTATTATATGCTTCTATGTGTTTCTGTGTGGGTGAGTGTCATATATAATTTATCTTATTTGGGACGTTCAGAAATTTTTAGATCTAAAAGTTGATGTTTTTCTCCAAATTTTATAAAATTTGGGTCCCCAAATTAACTTCCCAAAATTAACTTCTTTCATAAGAGATGGGAAATTTTCCTTGATTATTTCCTCTGTTATTGCTTCTGCCCTTTTTCCCTTCTTTTCTACTTCTGGGACACCAATGACATGTACATTCTTACATGTCATTCTGTCCTTAAGTTCCCAGAGATGGTGCTCATATTTTTCCATTCTTTTCACTATCTCTTCTTTTGTGTGCAGGCTTTCAGGTGCCTTGTTCTCCAGTTTCTGAGTGTTTTCTTCTGCCTCTTGAGATCTGCTATTGTGTGTTTCCATTGTGTCTTTCAACTCTTGCAGTTTACCCTTCATTTCCATACATTCTGCCAGTTGGTTTTTTGAACTTTCAATTCCTACCTTATGTATGCCCAAGTACCAGAAGTGGATGCACATCACGCTGGCCCTGGACAATGAGATAGCACCTATCACAAGCTGCTGGAGGATGAGGAGAGCCAGCTGGAATCTGGGATGCAGAATGTGAGTATTCATAGGAAGACTTCCAGTGGCTACTAATGTCCACTGAGACCTGTCTTCAGGGGCCTCTCAGGCTCCAGCAACAACTACTCCTTCAGCTCTAGCAGGAGCCACACCAGCTCCATCAAGGCCATGGTTGTGAGTGAGACCCATGATGGGAAGCTGGTGTCTTAGCTGTCCAATGTCCTGCCCAAGTGAACTGCCAGTGCAGCCCCTCCCAGGCCACCAAACTGCCATGCTGCCCCAGAGCCTGGGGACAAGGAGCTGTACAGGAGGGCATAGGGAACAGGAGACCTGGGGTACCCTGTCTTGCCCATGTCCCCAACTAGAAGCCAGTTTTGTCTTTTCCAAAATAAAGCCTCTGCCAACTGACCTTGAAAATAAATAAATAAATAAAAACTGTTATCATTCTGGTTTAAATGTACTGATGCTGTGTTCAATAGCCTCCAATCTGCTATTGAGTCCTTCTGGCAGATTTGTCCTTATATATTTTTAGTTTCCCTTTCTGGAATTTCTATGTAGTTCATTTTTATTTTAGTCTCCTTTTTTTTCTGCTGTGATTTTTCATATATTTCTCTTTTGGATCATCTTTTCAAGTCACTAAATATATGTTTAAAACTCTTTTACAGTCCTTGGCTGCTAATTCAACTTTGGTTTTATGTTGTAACCTGTTTCTATTAACATCTGATTCATTAATATTTTTCACATTTTCTTGTTTTATGTTTGGTAATTAAAAAATATAAGCTGTACTTTGAAAGTGATGCATTGTAGAGAGCCTGGATTACAATGCCTTTTGATGAAGGGTACTGAGTTTTGCTCTGGCTGGCAATCAATAACAATGATTTTTCAACTTCTCATGCTCTATATTATTCTTTGTTATATGTGATCTATTTCATTTCCCCCTCTGTCTTAGGGGATGGTATTTGTTTCAGGTTATTATCCTTATTTGAATGCCAATAGTTTTTATGTTATTTTTTCTTGTCTTAACTTCATGCCTGGGTTAATGAAATATATCCATCATACTGGCTGGACCATAAATCCAGCTTCTCCCAACACTCTGTGAAGTCTGGTTTGAATGTTCTGGTATCAGTACTGTCACAACCTCTCTTGGACTATTGATTCTCCACCTGCACCTATACAGCTCAGCCTTCAGCTAAGGACCTACAGCAAATCTCATTACTGATATTTGGGGCATTTACATACATATACATACATACATACATATATATATATATATATACATATATACATACACACACACACACACACACACACACACATATATATATATAATTGAGATTGTTCACATACCATACAACTACCCAAAGATCCAAAGTATACTATCAATTGCCCATGGTACCATCATACAGTTGGGATCCATCAACACAATTATTTTTTTCAATTTTTTGAACATTTTCATTACTCCAGAAAACAAATAAAGACAATAAAAGGAAACTCAAATCCTCCCATATCCCTAACCATGCTCCCCTCCATTATTGATTCATAGTTTTGGTATAGTACATTTGTTACTGCTGATGAAAAAATGTTAACATACTACTACCTGTAGTATGTGGTTTGCAATAGGGACATATTTTTTCCTATATGCCTCTCTATCATTAACTTCTAGTTATAATGTCATACATTTGTTCTAGTTCATGAGAGACTTCTAATATTTGGATAGTTAATTACAGAGACTGTCCACCACAAGATTTACTGTTTTATACATTCCCATCTTTTAATCTCCAACTTTCCTTCTGGTGACATATGCAACTCTGAGCTTACCCCTTCCACCACTTTCACAACTTTCAGCACTGTTAGTTGTTTGCATAACATACTACCATCACCCCTGTTCATTTCCAAAACATTTAAGTTCACCATAGTTGAACTTTCTGCTCATACTAAGCAACTACTCCCCATTCTTTAGCCTCATTCTATATCTTGGTAACTTATACTTCATGCCTATGAGTTTATATATGATAATTAGTTCATATCAGTGATACCCTGCAATATTTGTCTCTATATGTCTGTCTTATTTCATACAATATAGTGCCCTCAGGTTTTCTTCATCAACCCATATCTTTTAAGATGGTTTTGTTTGCACACCATACATTCTGTCCTAAGTAAACAATCATTGGTTCCCTATGTAGTCTTGTATTTATGTATTCACCACCATCACCACTATCTATGTATGGATATCTCCATTTTTTTCCACAAAGAAGGAGGAGGAGTCAAAGAAGGCATACAGACAAAAGAAAAAGAGAGAGAGAAAAAAAAAAAAAAAACACAAAACTTGACAGATATAAAGCAACAAAAGGAAAGATAGCATTAACCTAAAGTTGAATAAAGAGTCAGCCATCACCGATGCTGGGAATCCCATACCCTTCCTCTATTCCTTACCCCCCGTATGCATTTAGCTTTGGAAAATTGCCTTTGTCATATTAAAGGAAGCATAATACAATGTTTCCATAAATTATAGTCTCTAGTTGGCATTGATTGTATTTTCCGCCAATCCCACTCTATTTTTAACACCTTGCAATGTTGACATTTATTTGTTCTACCTCATGTAAAAACATATTTGTACATTTTATTACAGTTGTTATGCACCCTAGGTTTCCCTGAGTTACACAGTCCCAGTCTTTATCCTTCATATTTTGTTCTTGTGTCCCACATGATCCCAACCTTCCTCTTTCAACCATACTCACAGTCATCTTTGTTCAGTGTACTTACATTGCTCTGGTACTATCTCCCAAAATTGTTTTCCCAACCTCTCTCTCCTATCTTTTCCTTTCTGTCTGCAGTGCTTCCTTTAATGTCTCCAGTAGAGCAGGTATCTTGTTCACAAAATCTTTCATTGTCTGTTTGTCAGAGAATATTTTAAGCTCTCTCTCATATTTGCAGGATAGTTTTGCTGCATGTAGTATTCTTGGTTGGTGGTTTTCCTCTGTCAGTATCTTAAATATATCACCCCACTTCCTCCTTGCATCCATGGTTTCTATTGAGAAATCTGTACATAGTCTTATCAAGTTTCCTCTGTATGTGATGGCTCACTTTTCTCTTGCTGCTTTCAGGATTCTCTTTTTACTTTGACATTTGGTAATCTGATTATGGAGTGTCTTGGCGTGGGCCTATTCAGATCTATTCTGTTTGGGGTACACTGCACTTCTTGCATCAGTAATTTCATGTCTTTCATAAGAGATGGGAAATTTTCTTTGATTATTTCCTCTATTATTGCTTCTGCCCTTTTTCCCTTCTCTTCTACTTCTGGGAAACCAATGACATGTACATTCTTACATTTCATTCTGTCCTTAAGTTCCCAGAGATGGTGCTCATACTTTTCCATTCTTTTCACTATCTCTTCTTTTGTGTGTAGGCTTTCAGGTGCCTTGTTCTCCAGTTTCTGAGTGTTTTCTTCTGCCTCTTGAGATCTGCTATTGTGTGTTTCCATTGTGTCTTTCAACTCTTGCAGTTTGCCCTTCATTTCCTTACATTCTGCCAGTTGGTTTTTTGAACTTTCAATTTCTACCTTATGTATGCCCATTGTTTTCATTATACAATTCATCTCTTTCACCTTATCTTCCCTAAACTTTTTGAATTGACTTATTGTTAGTTGTTTTAATTTCTGTATCTCAGTTGAAGTGTAAGTTTGTTTCTCTGACTGGGCCGTAATTTTATTTTTCTTAGTTTAGGTTGTAGTTTTCTGTTGTCTAGGCATGGTTTCCCTTTTTACCCCAATCAGGTTTTCCTAGACCAGAATGGGCTCATGTCCCAAAAGGAAGAATTATTCAGTATCTGGTTTCCCTGAGGGTGTGTCTTAGAAAATTGATACACCCCATGATGCCTCAGGTCACTCTGTTTTTCTGCCACCATGTGGTTCCTGTCAGCCTGTAACTCCAGCATGGTGTAAGGAGGTGTGCTCCATGACTATTTTCTCCCAGGCTCAGGGGTCTGCTTCTGAATAGAAGGCAGATAGTAGAGCTTGGCCCCACCCCTTTCCTCTTAGGGAAGATAAACCCCTTTGGAAAAGGTCATTAGCATTTGAATAGACTCTGTGCAATCTCCACCTTGACTGGGTCAAAGCACTGAGGACAGAAAATGGCTGAGGTTTTCTCCACTGAGCCAAAACAGGGGCAGAATGCCCCCTTCAGTCCATGGCCACCTTCTGGTTCTCCAAGGACAGTTATCACCTAAAGCTTCTGTCTGCTTGTTGGGGATTTGTAGCTCAGAGCAAGCAGTCCACATTTGTTAATTAAAATGCCAGTTGGAGTTCAGCTAAGGTATATTTGCTTGCTGTGAGAGTGCTGCTCTCTAGTACCACAAGGTTTGCAGCTCAGGCTGTTGGGAGAGGTGGCTCCTGGTTCAGATCTGAAGTTTTTACATATAGATTTTATGTAGCAATCTTGGGCATTCCTCCCAAGTCAGGTTGGTGTATGATGAATGGATAGTCACATTTGTTCCCCCACTGTTATTCCAGATTATTTACTAGTTGTTCCTTTTTGCTTATTAGTTGTTCTAGGGGAACTAGCTAGCTTTCACTTCTCTCTATGCTGCCATCTTAGATTGCCCTGAGGCACTTACTTTTGATACATGTTTTCTCTATTCCAACTTCATCAATGGTAGAAATGTCAGTCTCTGCCCCTTCAGCTATGCAAGCCTTTGTGCTGTTTTTCACTCTGTAAATCCCCAAATCTACAGGCCATATAGAAAGGGAGGGTAAATATGAGTTCTTTCTCATTTATTTCCTTTATCTCATGGATAATTGATCTCTTCTGTCTGTATCCAAAGTCTGAAAATGGTTTTCATTTGCAATTTTATTTTTAGGCAGGGTAATTCTGGTACCATTTACACTTTCATGGCAGAAGCCAAATTCTGTTGAAAGATTTTAAATACCTTCTGATATAAATACTGATACAGTTTGAAACACTGTCTCATTATTTTTTATTCCCTATACTTTAATCATTCTCATTTTTACTTTCATGGATTATTCTCACTTTTTTGGCTTATTAAAGAGTGGCTTCTTATCTTTTCTTTTTGATAAATGTTATTCAATTTTATTTGCTTTTAATTCATTGATATTCTGGTTTTATCATTTTTATTTCTCCCACTTTTTTAGGTTAAATTCATTGGTTATATCCTGCCATGCAGAGATTATTGTAATTATTTTTACCAATTCAAAAATACAGGAAGTTAATATTTACATTATTCATCTAATTACCATTTTATCTTTTATGCAGTACTATGCATTATTCATAGTTTATAAAAATATATAAAATATTCTAGAGGTAAATATTTTAATTGCTATTGGATCAAAATAACTTAATTTTGCATTTTTATTTTTATTTATTTATAATTTTCAAATTGACATTTCTTTCAGTTTTCATATTTTGAATATTAATATAAAATATACAATATTTTTGTCAGAGAATGTAGCACTTTTGGTTTAAACTTTGAAAATTTATTGAAATTTATGGAGTAATTATAAAAAATTTTGGTAAACTAATCATAGATGTAGTTGCAAGAAGTAAGTTGCAAGTGTCCTGCAAATTTAAGAGTTTGAATATTATTCATAGTTACTACATTTATTGGTGGTGGTTTACTGCTGGATTAAACAGTGCATGTGTTTTGTTCATTATGCCACTTTATTTAATTCATTTACTCAGTAAGTATTTCATACTGAATACCTACAATGTACCATATACTGTGTTCAGAGTAAAATAAACAATAAAATTTCTTTCTTCACTTGGGCCCTACACTCTGGGAGTTACAAAGAAATATACAGAAGGAAGTTGTGCTGCTTTGTATATTTTATGTTCCACAAAAAGGCCACATTTTTTAATCCAATCTTGTGAGGACAGACCTATTAGTTCTGTTGATTCAAGAGGAAACATTTGATTAAATTAGTTCCATGGGGGTGTGGAACCCACCCATTCATGGTGAGTCTTAAATCACTGGAGTCCTATGAGAGAGCTCACAGATAAAAGGTACTCAGAGCTACTAAGGGAGACATTTTGGAGAAAGTCATTTTGAAACACAACCTGGGAGCAAAGGACCAGCTGACCAGACACATGCCTCCCATCTGCCGGAGATGTTCCAGACATTATCAGCCGTTCTTCAGGGAAGGTATCCTCTTGTTGATATCTTAGTTTGGGCACTATTATGACCTTAGAACTGTATATATGTAACTTAATAAATTCCCTTTAGGAAAGCTGATTCATTTCTGGTATTTTTCATAACAGCATCATTAGCAAGCCAGAACAGATTTTGGTACCAGGAGTTGGTTGCTGCTGATTTTGCAAGTACTGAACAGGTTGGAATGGCTTTTTAGTTGGACACAGAGAGGATTTTGGAATAATTGTGAAGAGCTTGAGAGAAATGACCTAGATTGCTGTGCTGGTTTGGATGTATTACAACCCCCAAAATGCCATTATCTTTGATGCAGTCTTGTGTGGGCAGGAAATATATTGGTGTTGATTGGGTTGGAAACTTTTGATTAGATGTTTCCATGGAGATGTGATCACTCAAATTTGGGTGAGATATTTCATTGGATAATTTCCATGGAGGTGTAGACCTGCCTATTCAGCATGGGCCTTGATTAGTTTACTGGAGCACTATATAACCTCAGAGAGAATCAACAAGCTTGCTACAGCTAAGAGGGACACTTTGAAGAATGCATAGGAGCTGAGAGAGGAGCTGCAGATGAGAGACAGTGGGAAGATGGCTGTTGAAAGCAGACATTTTTTCCAGAAAAGCTAAAAGAGGAAAAATGCCCCAAGAGCAACTAAGAGTGACATTTTTGAGGAACTGCAGCCTAGAGAGGAACATCCTGGGAGAAAGTCATTTTGAAACCAGAACTCTGGAGCAGACACCAGCCATGTGCCTTCCCAGCTAGCAGGTTTTCTGGATGCCAACAGCCTTTCTCCAGTGAAGGTACACTTTGTTGATGGACAATTTATGGCCTTAAGACTATAACTGTGTAACCAAATAAACACCCTTTTATAAAAGCCAATGCATTTCTGGTGTTTTGCATTCCAGCAGCATTAGCAAACTAGAAAAGATTTTGGTACCAGAGAAGTGGGCTGCTGGTGCTGCTGAGCTTGCAAATACCAAACATGTTAGAATGGCTTTCTAAAGGATAAGGGGAAGATTCTGGAAGAGTTGTGAAGAGCTTCGTAGAAAAGGCTTAAACTGACTTGAAGAGACCGTTTGTGGAAATGTGCACCCTAAGATAATTTTGATGATTCCTTGAGCAGAAATGATGAATGTGTTGTTGTGAACTGGAAGAAAGGCAGTCCTTGTTTTAAAGTGGCAGAGAATTGGGCAAAGCTGTGTCCTGGTGTCAGATGGCAGGAAGAATTTGAATGTGACAAGCTGGGATGCTTAGCTGATGAGATTTCAAAACTAAAATTGTGGCTATAGCATGGCTTCTCTATGCTTACATTTTATAGTAAAATGTAAGCAGAGAGAGATAAACTTAGAACTGAACTCTTAGGTTCAAGGAAACCAGAAGCTGATTGTTTGGAAAATTCTGGGCTTCCAGGGAGTGGAACACCAGAAACTACAGCCCAAAGTGAGGATTTAACCAAACATGGAACCCAGGCACCATTTCAGTAAAAGCCAGGATTAGAGATGGAGTTATCCAGAAAGGATTTGTGGAAAATCCTATTTTCTGATGGCTTTGACACCTGTGTGCTTCCTGTGAAGCCAACAGAATTTTGCGAGATCTTTATAGATAGAGATGCTGTTGATCTGGACTGGATGGGACAAACAAGGAACAATTTGAAGGAAAAATTTCTCCAAAGACAGAGTGATGAAGGTTGAAATCTAGAGACAAGAGGTCTCAAGCTGGGAGAGTGGAGCAGCCCACATGCATGGAAAGGGTGAGTTTGTGCCAGAGGTCGAGTGGGCCTTCTGCCTCAATGCTCAGGAAAAGTCCTGCCACCCCAAGCCCCAAAGAGGGTGGAGAACATCTCCAGAGAACTGGGGAGAGCCTGGCTTCCAACCCACTGTTCTGAAGAGGTTGAGCCTGTGTCCTACAGATGGATGGGAATCTGGTTGCTGCCCTGATGTTTGAGGAGGGTAGGGCCAAGAAAGTGGTCTCCCCGATGTGTGGATATGTTGGAGCACTCATCCCAGCATTTGAAGAGAAAAGAGCTGTTGCAAAAGATTTGATGAACGATTAGACTCTTGGTCTCTCAAGCCCCAAGGATAAAATGTCACTCTATAAATGACTCTCAGACTCTGAAATATAATAGTTTGCCCTGAAGGTTTTAGGAATTGTTTTGGTCCCTAAACCCTGTTTTACTTTCAGTTTCTCTTTATGGCAATGTGGATGTTTACCCTATGAATGTCCCTCCTTTGCATATTGGAAGCAGACAACTTGTTCTAAGTTTCCCACATCCCGAGCTAGAGGGGAATTATGCCTTAGGACAAACCATGCCTGTAACTGATTAAATGGGATCTTGTACTTAACTCTTGTTACTGAAATGATTTAAGATTTTATGATATTGTGACATGATGAATGTATTTTGTATATGGACAAGATCATGTTATTTTGGGGTCCAGGGGGAATGTGCCTGTTTGGATATATCATGTTCCCCAAAATGCCATTATCTTTCATGCAGTCTTGTGGGGGCAGCAAATATATTGGTGTTGATTGGGTTGAAGACTTTTGATTTGTTGTTTCCATGGAGATGTGATCAATCAGCTGTGGATGAGATCTTTTATTGGATAATTTCCACAGAAGTGTGGCCCTTCTCATTCATCATGGGCCTTGATTAGTTTACTAGAGCACTTTATAAGCTCAGAGAGAAGGAACAAGCTTTCTAGAGCCAAGACAGACACTTTGAATAATGCACAGGAGCTGAGAGAGGAAATGTAGATGAGACAGTTTGAAGATGGTTGTTGACAGCACACTCTTGCTCTGAGAAGCTAAGAGAGGACAAATGCCCCAAGAACAACTGATAGTGACATTTTGAAGAAGAGCTGTGGCCTAGAGAGGAACATCCTGGGAGAAAGCCATTTTGAAACCAGAGCTTGGAGCAGATGCCAGCCACATGCCTTCCCAGCTAACAGAGGTTTTCTGGTTGCTATTGGCTATCCTCCAGTGAAGGTATCTGATTGTTGATGCCTTACCTTGGACACTTTATGGCCTAAAGATTGTAACTGTGCAACCAAGTAAACTCTCTTTATAAAAGTGAATCCATTTCTGGTATTTTACATTCTTGCAGCCTTGAGAAACCAGAAAAATTGCTTTGAAGACAATGTTGGTAGAAATATGGACTTTAAGTTTACTTCTGATGATGTCTTAAACAGAAATGATTAATGTGTAATTGCCAACTGGAAGAAAGGCAATTCTTGTTTTAAAGTGGTGGAGAATTTGGCAAAATTGTGTCCTGGAATTGGATGGGACATTTGAAAGTGATAAGCTGGGATATGTAGCTGAAAAGATTTTGAAACTAAATGTGAAAAATGTGGCCTGGCATCTCCTTGCAGCTTATAGTAAAATGTGAAAGAAAAGAGTTAAGCTGAGAAGTGAACACTTGGATGCAAATTAACTAGGAATTGATGTTCTGGAAAACTTCCAAAAAGTGAAACACCAGGGGCTACAGCCCCATGTGAGGATTTAATGAAACCTGGAACAAGACAGCCATTTCAGTACAAGCCAAGGATTGGAGATGGGGTTATCCAGAAAGTATTTGTGGAAAATCCTATTGTCTGACAGTTTTGAAACCTGTATACTGCATTCCAAACAAATTTTGCAAGAACTGTATAAACAGGGCCATTGCCTCTCTGAACTAAAAAGGGATAAAAATTGGAAAGATTGAAAAAAAATTCTTCAGAGGAGGCAGGACCATGGAAGCCAAGGTCTGAAGCAAAGAAATCTCAGGCAAAGAGAGCAGGGAAACCAATGCACTTGGAAAGGGTGAGTTTGCCCTGGAGACAGAGAGCAGGCCTTGCACATCAATATTCAAGAAGAGTGCTGCAACCACTCAGAGAAGGTGGAGCACATTCCACAGGGATTCTGGAGGGCCTGACCACCACCCCAATTTTCAGAAGGGAGGGAATTTGTCCCAGAGATGCAGAGTCTGAGTGGCATCCCGGTGCTTGGGGAGGGTGGGACCAGAAGAAGGTGGCCTTCCCAATGCATGGATATGTTGGAGCATGCACCTCAGCTTTTGGAGAGGAAAGGTCTGCCACAAAGGCCCTTGGAAAGGGTTGGACTCTTTGTCTTTTAGGCCTCAAGGATAAAACATCATTCTATAAATGACTCTCAGACTTTGAAATCTAATGAAGTTTTACCTGTGCTTTTTAGGAATTGTTTTTGTACTGTGAATCCTGTTTTCCTTTCAATTTCTCCCTTTGGCAATAGGAATGTTTATCTTATCACTGTACCTCCTTTGTACATTGGCAGCAGATAAGTTGTTCTCAGTTTCATATGTCCACAGCCAGAGGAGAATGTTGCCTTAGGACAAACCTTTGATGTAACTGATTTTGATAAGACTTGGTACTTAGCTGTTGTTACTGAAATGATTTAAGTTTTTGTGGTATTGTGATCAAATGACTGCATTTTGCATTTGGAAAGAACATGTCTTTTTGGGCTTTAGGTGTTGGAATGTACCAGTTTGGATATATTATGTTCCCCAGAAAAGCCACATTCTTTAATGCAATCTTGTAGGAGCAGAACTTTAGTCTGTTGATTCAGGTGGAAACATTTGATTGAATTTGTTTCATAGAGATGTGGACCCCACCCATTCATGGTGAGTTGTAGTTAAAACACTGGAGTCTTATAAGAGAGCTCACAAGCAGAAGGAATTCAGAGCAGCTGAAAGAGACATTTTGAAGAAATCCATTTTGAAACACACCCCAAGAGCAAAGTGTCAGTGGATGCCAGCTACATGTCTTCCAAGCTGACAGAGGTAATCTGGACACCATCAGCTATTATTCAGGGAAGATATCCTCTTGTTGATGCCTTAGTTTGGACACACTTATGGCCTCAGAACTGTAAATTTGTAACTTAATAAAACCCCTTTATATGAGTCAAACAATTTCTGATATTTTTCATAACAGCAACATTAGCAAATCAGAACAGAACTGATATGCCATGTTGGAATGTGAAAAGTAATATTTTAAAAACTGAAATCTAATACAAAATATGGGGTGAGAAATTTGAGGTCAAATGCATGGCAAAGCAACTGGAAATAATGTGTTCATTGCAGGTCTCAGTAAAAAGTTTACATTTGAACAAGACTTGAAAGGGAAAGAATGTCACACATATTCATGTAAAAGGAGTGCAACAAGGGAACACCAGTGACAAGGCCCTGTAAATATGGTAGGCCATGCAGTTTGTGAAACTTGGAGGAATCCACCTCTCAAGAATGACATTCTTTTGCATGGTAATAATCAACCAAGTCTATGTATAGGATGGTGATAACTGCTACGGAGGAAAAACAAAGCTGAGATTGTCCATAGAAACAGTCAGTGTTCTGGTTTGCTATTGCTCCTGTTATGCAAAATACCAGAAATGGATTGATTTTTATGAACAGGACTTATTGGGTTACAAAAATCACAGTTCTAAGGTCATAGAAGTGTCCAGATTAAGGCATGAACTAGAGAATATCCACTGAAGAAGAGCTGATGGTGCCCAGAACACCTCTGTCAGCTGGGAAGGCATATAGCTGGCATCTACAGGCCCTTGGCTCCTGGGTTCTGGTTTCAAAATGGCTTTCTCTAATATGTCTATGGGCTTGGGTCTCTTATATTCAGCTCTGGTGCATTTAAGCATCTTGGGGCCCTATCTTAGCTTGTGCAGAGCAAAATCTAGGCTAACATCTCTTTGCTTAGCATCTCCAATCATCCTTCTGTCTGTATCTCCAAGCATCTCCAAGTGTCTGAAAGCATCAGCATGCAACTGGAACTGTGTTGGCTCTTAGTTTCTCTCTTAAATACTCCAATGAACTAATCAGGACCCAATCTGAATGGGTGGGGCCATACCTCCATGTAAATAATATAACTAAATGTATCACCCACAGTTCAGTGAGTCACATCTCCATGGAAACAATCAAAATTTTCCACCCAAAAAGACAGGGTTAAAAGATCATGGCTTTTGTCAGGGACATAATCTATCCAAACCAGCACAGCAGGTATTGCTCTTTTAAAAACAATTTATACAAAATTCTTCAAGGGTAATGTCACATTAGAACAACCCTATAGAAGTGAAATAGAGAGTTATACAAATACCTGGAGGAAGTGAGTCTCAGATAAATGGTATCATAAAAACAACCTTCTATAATATTATTTTCTTTGTGCTTTTATCTCAATGTATTCATTGCATTATTTTCTCTTAATAAAAATGTGCAATAATATAATATATTGGAGTTTGTGTTTTGACTTGATCTGATAGTTTTCCTTTTTAGAGAATTTTATTTTATATAATAAATATAAAATGAAAATTTTCTTACTACATGAAATTGTATTATATTAATATTTCTAGTTTCCTTTTCAACATGTATTGTTCTTCCTCATTTCCTCTCTTATTTTTATCACTAGCTATTTTAAGAGAGTTGCTCTATTTCCCTCCCACACCCTTCTATATTTTGAAGGACAAGTATCCTATGATACTTAATTTTATAACTGCACTATTATTAAAAGACTGTGATTTCACTGATTTCATTTAGGGTTCAATGTTTATGTAGTGTGTGTTACCATATTTCAATCTATTTCCCCTTGTAATCATAAATATATATGTGTTTGTGTGTGGGTCAGTGTTGTTAATGGTATTCAGAATTTTGTTATGTCATCACCACAAACCATTACAAAAACCTTCCATAATTCCTAATAAGAAGTCTGTATATATTGTCTTAGCTTTCAATTTCCTAGCCCCACCCAGTCCCTGATTATGTATATATAGTTTCTGACTCTATTCTTCTCCTTATCATAATTAGTTTGTATTAGTGAGATCATACAATATTTGCCCTTTTGCGTCTGACATATTTCACTCAGCAAAATGTTCTCAAGGTTCCCCCATGTTGCTTGCATCAGGACTTCATTTCTTTTTTAAAAACTGAATAATATTCCATTGTATGTAATATGCAATATTTTGTTTATCCATTCATCACTTGATGGGCATTTGGGTTACTTCTTTCTTTTGGCAATTGTGAATAAAGCCACTACGAACTTCAGTGTACAAGTATCTGTTTGAGTCTTTCCTTTCATTTTTTTTGCATATATATCTAGTAATGGGATTACAGGATCCTATGCTAATTCTTTTCTCAGCTTCCTGAGGAAGGAACAAATTATCTTCCACAGGAGCTGAAAAATTTTACACTCCCACCAGCAAAGAATGAGTGTTCCTATTTCTCCACATCTTCCCCAACAATTTTAGTTTTCTATTTATTTAATAGTAGCCATTCTAAGACCCAGCATTGTGGGATGGAGAGCATCATGACAAAAAGGGAGCTGTGAAAGCAAATGAAATAAGCTTCAGTGGCAAAGAGATTCCAAAAGGAGCCAAGAGATCACTCTGGTGGGCAGTCTTATGCACAATATAGACAACCCTTTTTAGGTTCTAATGAATTGGAATACCTAGCAGTAAATACCTGAAACTAAAACTAAAACCCAGAACTCATGAAACTTGAAGATGATTGTATAAAAATGTAGCTTATGAGGGGTGACAATAGGATTGGAAAATCCATAAGGACCACACTCCCCTTTGTCTAGTTTATGGATGGATGAGTAGAAAAATCGGGGCAAAAAAAAATGGCACTCAGTGTTCTTTTTTACTTTAATTGTTCTTTTTCACTTTAATTTTTATTATTATTTTTGTGTGTGTTGTAATGAAAATGTTCAATAATTAATTTTGGTGATGAACACACAACTATATAATGGTACTGTGAACAATTGAATGTATACTTTGTATGACAGCATGGTATGTGAATATATCTCAATAAAATTAATTAAAAATAGTAGACATTCTAGTGGGGGTGAAATGATATCTTGCAGTTTTAATTTGAATTTACCTAATAGCTATTGATGTTGAACATCTTTGTATGTCCTTTGGCCATATGTGTACCTTATTTGGAGAGATATTGGTTCAAGAATTTTGCCCATTCTTAATTTGATTGTTTGTCTTTTAGTTATTAAGTTGAATAATTACTTTATATATTATGGATATTAATCTTTTATCAGATATGTGATTTCCAAATATTTCCCCCATTGTGTAGGCTGTTGTTTTATTTTCATAACACAGCCCTTTGAGAAACAATAGATTTTAATTTTGATGATATTATATTAATCTATTTTTTCTTTTGTTGCTTATACTTTGGGTGTAACTTATAAGAAACCACTGTCTAACACTAGGTCCTGAAGATGCTTCTCTGTTTTCTTCCAGGAGTTTTGTGGCACTAATATTTTATTATATTAATGAAACTGATACATTGTATTAGTATCAATGATGCATTTTGAATTTTTTTTGCATATGGTGTGTTAGAGATACTCCTTTTTTTACTTTTTGTAAATGGAGTTTCAGTTTTTCCAGCACCATTTTTGAGTGCTATTCTTTCCCAATTGAGTAGTCTTGACACATTGTCAAAAATCAGTATATCATAAATGTGAGGGTTGACTTCTGAGCTCTCAATTCAATTCCATTGGACTATCTGTCCTTGTGCCTATACCATTCTGTTTTTATTAGTGTGGCTTTGTAATAAGTTTTAAGTTCAGGAACTGTGTGTCATCCAACTTTATTCTTTTTTCAAGAATATTTTTGCTATTTGGGGCCTTTTACCCTTCCAAATAAATTTTTAATTCACTTTTACCTTTCTGCAAAGCAGGCTGTTTGGAATTTTGATTGGGATTCCATTGAGTCTGTAAACCACTTTGAGTAGAATTGACATCATAATAATAAAAATTTGAAGAACTCCATGGCCATGGAATGTCCTATCATTTTTTTGGTTCTTTTTTTATTGTTGTAGCAATACTTTACAGTTCTCTGTGAACAAGTCTTGTACATTGATGGCTAAATTTATTCCTGGATGTTTGTTACATTTATATTGCTATTGCAAATGAAACATCTTTCTTGATTCCTACCTCAGATCTCTCATTATTATTATATAGAAACACTGCTGATTTTTTTCATGTTTTGCTTATTCCCCACCATTTTGCTGAATCATTTATTAGATATAGGAGATTTGTTGTGGATTTGTCAGCATTTTCTGTATATAGTATCATAACATCTGCAAATAGGGAAATTTGCATTTCTTCCTTTCCAATTTAGATTATTTTTTTCTTTCTACTGTCTAATTGTTGCTAGAAATTCCAGTACAATATTGAATAAGAGTGGTGACAGGGGGATCCTTGTCTTTCTCCTGATCTTAGATGGAAGTCTTTCAGTCTTTCACAATTAAGTGGGATGTAAGCTGTGGGGTTTTCATATAAACCCTTTATCACATTGACAAAGTTTCCCTTTATTAATACATACATTTGTATTAGTTTCCTAGAACTTTGGAGTAGGCTTGCTAGTATATTATTGAGGATTTTTTCCATCTGTATTCATATGAGATATTTTTCTATATTTTTTTTCTGTTGTTCTATCCTTATCCAGCTTTGGAATGAAGGTTATCTTGGCCTTGAAGAATGAGATAGGGAGTGTTCCCTCCTCTTCAAATTGTGGAAGAGTTTGAGCTGAATTGGTATTATATCTTCTGGAAAGTTTGGTAGAATTCCCCTGTGAAGTCAACTGGCTTTGTGATTTTATTTGTTGGGAGGTTTTAATTACTGATTCAATCACTTTGCTAGTAATTGGTTTGCTGAGAACATCTATTTCTTCTTGAGTCTGTGAAGGTAGTTTGTGTGTTTCTAATAGTTTGTCCATTTCATCTAGGTTACCTAATTTATTGTCATATAGTTGTTCATAGTATCCTCTTGCATCCTTTTTATTTTAGTAGGTTCAGCATTAATGCCCCTTTTTCATTTGTATTTTTCAATATATGTACCTTCTCTCTTTTTTGTTGCTAGCCTAGCCAGTTATGTCAATTTTATTGATCTTTTCACAAAACCAACTTTGGATTTTATTTGTCCCATTTGCTGTTTTCTGTTTGTTTATTCTTTATTTCATCTATCTCCATTCTAATCTTTGTTATTTCTTTTTTCTTTCTTTTCACCTTGGGTTAAGTTTGCTCTTCTTTTTCTAGTTCTTCCAATTTTGAGGTTAGCTCTCTGACTTGAAGTATTTCTTCATTTTTAATGTAAATTAGAGCTATAAATATCCCTCTTAACACTGCTTTTACTATATCCTATAATTATTGGTTTGTTGTATTTTGATTTTCACTTGCATCAATATATTTCCTAATTTTAGTGATTATTTCCTCTTTAGTGCATTTGTTGTTTAAAGCATGTTTTTAAATTTCCACATATTTGTAAATATTCCATTTCTTCATTTGTTATTGATTATTAGCTTCATACAGTTGTGGGCAGGGAATAAACACTGTATGATTTCAATATTTTTCAATTAATTGAGACTTAATTTGTAACCCAACATGAATTGGAGCTGTTCCATGTGCACTCAAGAGAAATGTGTATTCTGTTTACATTGGGTTCAGCACTAGATAGATGATATAGATATAGATATAGATATAGATATAGATATAGATATAGATAGATATATAGCTTTAGTTGGTTTAGTATGTCATTCAAGTCCTGTACATCTTTACTAATCTTCTGACCAGAAGTTGTATCCATTATTAAGGGGGATGTGTTAAATTCTGCTATTTTAAATGAAGAACCATAATTTTTTCCCTTCAACTCTGTTGGTATTTGCCTCATGTATTTTGGGGCTCTACTGTTTGGTATGTATATATTTATAGTTGTCACATCTTCCCACTGCATTTTCCCCTTTGTCAGTATTTAATGACCATCTTTGTCTCCTTTAACTGCTTTTCACTTGTAGTCAATTTTATCTGATATTGGTATAATGACCCCAACTTTGTTCTGGTTGCTCCTTGTATGGCATAATTATTTTTTCATCTTTTCACCATCAATCTAGTTTGTTTCTCTGATTTTAAAGTTAGTGTCTTGCAGGCAGCATAACATTGGGTTGTGCATTTTGATCCATTCTGCCAATCTCTGCCTTATGACTAGAGTTTACTCCCCTTAAATTTAAAATAACTGCTGATAATGTAAGATTTCTTCTGCTGTTTGCTGTTTTTGCCTTTTTAAGTCTTATACTATTTTTGTCCCTCATTTCTGTTATAGCCATTTTAAAATTTATTTGCTTTTGTGTTTTATCATTTTGAGTGCCTTCTCACTTCTACCTTGATATATTTTTCATCTGTTACACCTTTTTTACCATGGGTTAAAATTTACTATACTAAATACATAACAATTTTATTTTTTGATATCAACTTAATTCAATAGTATGCATCTATACTTTTCCTATACCCTTCTGTGTCCCCTCCATATTTTTGCACTTGCAACCTCTTATATCTTTGGATTTTGTGTATCCAAAGACATAGATTTATCATTACTTTTTGTGAATTTGCATTTAAGTACCTGTAGGAATTAAGAATTGCAGTTACAAACCAAACAATATAATGCAATAATACTGAGATTTATAATTACCCAAATGATTTTCCTTATTGCAGGTCTTTTTTTATTCATGCCACTTTGAACCACTGTGCAGTGCCCTTTTCTTTCACTCTGAAGAACTCTCTTTAGCATTTCCAATGGGACCAGTCTAGTGGTGATGAACTCTCAGCTTTTGTTTATCTAAGAATGTATTAAATTTCCTCTCATTTTTTGCAGAAGAGACTTATTGGATATAAAATTATTGGCTGTTGGTTATTTTCCTAAAGAAGTTTAAATATTTAAATTCACTGTCTTCTTGACTCCATGATTTCTGTTGAGAAATCAGGACTCAGTCTAATTGGGATTCCCTTGTACATAACCCATTGTCTCTTGCAGCTTTCAAACACTACAGTATAAAGAGCAATAAGATAGAAAAATAATCAATAATGTCAGTGTACCAATAAAAAAAGTGTGAGCTAAGAGGAAAAGGAGTCTATAAGCCTTAACTTTTGGATATCATTTACAGAATTTTGTAAATGTGTTAAGTACTGGTGACATATGTATGTTCTTAGGAGGCTATGTTCAGAAACTATCTGGTTGAGCTCTCTCAAACAGGTGTCACAGACTGCAAGTCTTGTTTAGATGTTTTCTAACAATATAAATAACATGTTGAACAGAGAATAGTTATAGGGATTATTAGAATTAGGCTGTTGCCACTTTGGGGGATGTTGTGGCCCATGAGGGCTTTGTCAGTTCAGAGGACAAAGAAGATGCCAGGCATTGTCCGATACATGAACTTTTATTCAGGGCTTACCAATGGAGTGAGAAGTTGTGGAGAGATCATGACAACTTCTCAGGCCTGGTAGGCACCACATTCACAGGGGAGTTGACTGTGTGATTAAAACAGATGGCAAGGCAGTTATAAGGGCTTGAGATAAAGACATTCCTAAGGGTGAAAGTGTGGAACAGAGTCTTGATGGGGGTGAGGGGGTGGTGATCAATAGATAATCACAACATTTGGGAGCCAGGAAGCAGGTAAGACAAGATTAACATTGGAAGGCTGGAGGTCTGGGGTACATTTATATCTTGCCCTTTAGTGAGACCAAGAGCTTCTCACCTTCTGCTTACTTTCTGTTTCATGTTTTAAAGTTACACTTTAAGGTTAATTTACCCTTTTTCTCTTTACAGACTTACAAAGATGATAAGTTAAACATTAGCTGCCTAGGTCATGCAGAGTGCTGTGCACCAAGATCTACAGGCCTGTTTTGCTCAGGTCTTGGGTTGCCACAATCCACCCCTACACAACAGTTTGCATTGACCATAGGACAGACTTTACATTCATAATTCACAAGAACAATACAATAAACAACATAATATTAACATATTGGTACAGAGAGGTAATCAGCTTATTAGCAAGTGGCACTATGGCCAAGTTAATGAGTTCTACCAAAGACAAGAGGATCATTAGATAAATTATTGCTACTTTTTAGGTAATTTTGCATGTGATCAAGATGTGAGTTACATTTTGTGAATCACCAGATACATACATAAAACATTTAATATGAATTAGAGTATAAGTATTGCCTGGGGTTAAAACAGCTAAAGGATGAAACTACCAGGCAGTCTGCTTTATTCTTTACCTAGTTTTTACCGTTTTTCAACCTTGACAACAGTAATAAATTTCCCTTTCCACCAACTTTCTGCAACTCTCTAAATTCATTCAGGTTTTGTTCCATGACTTTTCTTTTTCTTCATTCTGAAGCAACCAATCATTTAGAGCAAAACTACTTTCTTTTTCCTTCAATAAAACTCTCTCATAACCTCTACATTCAAGTCACAAAAACAATTCTGGAAATTGTTCTTAAGCAAACATTTCACAACTTATTATTACCATTAAAATTAAATTTGTTAGAATAATGTTAAATACTCAAAACATTTTAGTTAATGCATTATTGAAATAGTAATGCACATTTTGTTAAATAAGAATTAGCAACACATGTAAGCATTAAATTGTACAGCTGAGTGATTTAACATTATATAAGCCAAGTCTTCATTAGTAGATAGAAGAGTTCCAGGTGTGGAGGTTTTAAATACCATATTTTCTCCCCTGTAGGGATCCCTTCAGGATCAGACTCACAGTTAGTTTCCTATGTAATCTAATACCCCATGGGCTTAGGATTCTCAACCAGCATGGCTGCATGGGCCAGAACCAGAGCTGATTGAACTTACTTTCCCCAATTTCTTGTGTTTGTGGCACAGGCAAGAGAAATTTATTATCACTGCCCCATTTTGATTTGAAGGCAGCCAGCCCCTTTATCTGAGGCCCTTTTGTCTGAATTCACAAGACCTGCATGGGTCCAGCAGTTACCATGTCCACAGGGGTGGGAGCTGGAGTTAATGCAGATACAGTTGTCAAATAACCTTTAAGTGTTCCTTTAAAAGACTATTTATTCTTTCAAGTAACCCAGCTGCTGTGGGATTACAGGACAAGTGAAAAGTCCAAATGATATCACATTCTGTAGCTCATGCTGGGGTTAATTGCCTGGTGAATGTGGTCCCCCATCACTGTCCACATGTGTGGGGACCCTGAAAAAGGCACTTAACTTTTCTAAGCTATGTATGGTAGCTTGTTGGTTGGCCTTCCCACTGGGAAGGCCAGCAGCAGTCCTGTAGCCATATAAATGGTGGTGAAGGCATATTTTGCCCCTTTGGACATAGGAAGGGAGCCAATATAGTCTACTTGACAACAGGAGACAGGGATCTGGTGTTCTCAGTGCCTGGTTTTCTGGTGCAGCTATTCAGCCACCATATGCATCATCAGTGGTAGGCTGTGGAATTTTGCTAGGGCATCTGCTTCTATGTTACTTATTAATGATTTGGTGTTGTGGGCAGAGACATGAAAAATGATTACCTTATATTTGTGGCAGACAGTCCAGATGTCTTCCCACCAGATGGTGTCAGTACTGGGTTGGACAATAACATCTGTCCAGGTAGCAGGCTGCCCATGTGCCAATCTATGCAGTGTCAGGTGTATTTATTTGTCCATCAATGGTGGGTGTGGAAGGAGCCACCTTAGGTGGATAGACAGGAAGCAGGGCATGCCTTGTCCACAAAGGAGACTAGTCCTAAAATTTCATGCATCTCTATACACAAAGAGTCATTAAAAATGCCACATAATAGGAGATAGACTTTCCATTTTGTTAGGATGCTCACCTGAGAACTCTCCAAATGGGGCTCATTCATATTGTCCTGTATCCACATACCTGTATGGGTATGGTCTTCTGTAAGGTCACTGGGCAACTGAGTTAGACCTTCAACACTTGCAACAGGGGATTACAAACTGCACAATTGCTCTTTTAAAGGGCTATATCTGAGTCCTGTGTCCTTCTACAGTTGGGACCAGAATCTAGTAGGTATACATTTAGCTTGTTGCCTTTGCCACAAATCCAACCCAAAGCCAATATTGGCACTGCCACATCCAAATCCCAGGGTATATCTTGGCATACAGCCTCGTAACAATGGCCAGCCCACCACAGCTGCAGTTTGGATACTAATCCCACTGAAGAGGTGCAAGCACATTCATACTCCCTTGGCAGGTCCCATCCATCCAGAAGGATAGCTACTCCTCCCCACAATGAAGTTCTAGGCCACCCCACTATTCCTCCTGGGTCCAATGCTCCTGAGCCTGCTGCAGGATGGCTGTTAGCCCAGCCAGAGAGTTTTAAACATTTCCATACTCCCTTGGCAGGTTCCACTGATCTAGGAGGCTGACCACCCCTTCCCACATAGACATCCATGTCTCTTGGAAGGTGGGCACCCACTCCCCACATAGACATTGCAGGCCACCCCAGTATCCTGCTCAGGGACTTCTCCTTTCCCTTCTCCAAGTTCATGTCATCAGTGCCTGCTATTTCTTTAGTCTCCAGGCTGGCAGCTATCTGATTCTCCTGACTGTGTTCACCAATTTTCATGGCCCATGAGGGATTTGCCTGTTCAGAGGTCAAAGGAGACACCAGGCATTTTCTTACATGAATTTTATTCAGGGCTTACCAACAGGGTGAGAAGTGGAGAGATCATGTTTCCTCTCTCAGGCCAGGTGAGCACTGCATTCACAGGGGGAGTTGACCATGTGATTAAAACTGATGGTGGGTGGGGCAAGATGATGGATTGGTGAGGTGTATGTTTTAGTTACTCCTCCAGGGAAGTAAGTAGAAAGCAAGGAACTGCATGGACTGGGCACCGCAGAGCAATCTGACTTTGGGCATACTTCATACAACACTCATGAAAATGTGGAACTGCTGAGATCAGCAAAATCTGTAAGTTTTTATGGCCAGGGGACCCACACCCCTCCCTGCCAGGCTCAGTCCCATGGGAGGAGGGGCTGTCAGTGCCAGGAAGGAGAAGGAAGAACTGCAGTGGCATGTCTTATTGGAAACTCATTCTACTGATCCAAACTCCAACCATAGATAGACTGAGACCAGACACCAGAGAATCTGAGAGCAGCCAGCCCAGCAGAGAGGAGATAGGCATAGCAAAAAAACAGCAAGACAAACTCAAAAATAAAAGCGGATGCTTTTTGGAGTTCTGGTGAACATAGAAAGGGGAAGGGCAGAGCTCTGGCCTGCAGGTTCATTTGCAAAACCCAAAGAAAAACTGATCTCCCTGCCCCCTGGATCTTTCCTTAATAGCCCTAATTGCTTTGTCTCTTAGCATTTCAATAATGCATTAGATCTGACAGGAGGGCCCTTTTTCTTTCTTTTTTTTTTCTTTTTTCATTTTCTAAAACAATTACTCTAAGAAGTCCAATACAGAAAGCCTCAAAGACATGCAATTTGGGCAGGTCAAGATAAGAGCAGAACTGAGAGCTCTGAGACAAAAGGCAATAATCCAGTGGCTGAGAAAATTCAATAAACACTACAGCTTCCCAAGAAAAGGGGGGCATCTTTTCACAGCCTTCATCCTGGTGGACAGGAAACACTCCTGCCCATCACCAGCCCAATAGCCCAGAGCTGCCCCAGACAACCAAATATGACAGAAGTGCTTACAATAACATGCATACACTACAAAATTGGGTGTGGACATTAGCCTTCCCTGCAACCTCAGCTGGTTGTCCCAGACTTGGGAAGGTGGAGCAGTGGGAATTAACAAGCTCCATTCAGACATCATTTCAGCAGACTGGGAGCCTCCCTACACAGATCAGCAGCCCAGAACCACCCTGGGGGAATGGCACTTACTTGTGACAAAGCACAGTCATCCCTCAACAGAGGACCAGGGGGTGCAAGGCCTGGAAAAGGGACCCACTCACAAGTCTCAGGGGTCACATGCCAATACCAAGGACTTGTGGGTCAGTGGCAGAGACAAACTGTGGCAGGACTCAACTGAAGGATTAGACTACTGCAGCAGCTTTAAAACTCCAGGAACATCAGGGAGATTTGGTTGTTAGAGCCGCCCTTCTCTGTGACCACCCAGACACATGTCCCTTATACAGGGCAGGCAACACCAACTACACATGCAAGCTTGGTACACCAACTGGACCCCACAAGCTTACTCCCCCACTCACCACAGAGGCAAAGCGGGGGAGAACTGGCTTGAGGAGAACAGGTGGCTCGCGCATGCCACCTGCTGGTTAGTCACAGAAAGTGTACTCCACAAAGCTGTAGACCTGACAAATTAGAGATAAGGATTTCAATTGGTCTACAAATCCTTAAAGAACTCTACCAAGTTAAGCAAATGCCAAGAGGCCAAAAACAACAGAAAATTTTAAAGCACATAAAAAAACCAGACGATATGGATAACCCAAGCCCAAGCACCCAAATCAAAAGATCAGAAGAAATACAGTACTTAGAACAATGAATAAAAGAACTAAAGATAAATGATGAGACCATGGCATGGGATATAAGGGACATCAAGAAGAGCATGGAACAGGATATAAAGGACATCAAGAAGTCCCTAGAAGAGCATAAAGAAGACATTGAAAGACTAAATAAAAAAATAGATGATCTTATGGAAATTAAAGAAACTGTTGACCAAATTAAAAAGATTCTGGATACTCATAGTACAAGACTAGAGGAAGTTGAACAATGAATCAGTGACCTGGAAGATGACAGAATGGAAAATGAAAGCACAAAAGAAAGAATGGGGGAAAAATAAAAAAAATCAAAGTGGACCTCAGGGATATGATAGATAACATAAAATGTCCAAATATAAGACTCATTGGTGTTCCAGAAGGAAAAGAAAAGGGTAAAGGTCTAGGAAGAGTATTCAAATAAATAGCTAGGGAAAACTTCCCAAATCTTCTCAACACCATAAATACACAAATCATAAATGCCCAGTGAACTCCAAATAGAAAAAATCCAAATAAACTGACTCTGAGATATATTCTGATCACACTGTCAAATATGGAAGAGAAGGAGCAAGTTCTGAAAGCAGCAAGAGAAAAGCAATTCACCACATACAAAGGAAACAGAATAAGACTAAGTAGTGACTACTCAGCAGCCACCATGGAGGAGAGAAGGCAATGGCATGACATATTTAAAATACTGAGTGAGAAAAATTTCCAACTAAGAATACTTTATCCAGCAAAGCTCTCCTTCAAATTTGAGGGAGAGCTTACATTTTTCACAGACAAACAAATGCTGAGAAAATTTGCTAACAAGAGACCTGCCCTACTGGAGATACTAAAGGGAGCCCTAGAGACAGAGAAACAAAGAAAGAAGAGAGAGACATGGAGACAGGTTCAGTAATAAAGAGATTTAGTATGGGTACATTAAAGGATATTAATAGAGAGAGGGAAAAATATATACAACAAACAAACCAAAGGATAAGATGGCTGATTCAAGAAATGCATCCATGGTTATAATGTTGAATGTAAATGGATTAAACTCAACAATTAAAAGGTATGGATTTGCAGAATGGATCAAAAAAATGAACCATCAATATGCTGCATACAAGAGACTCATCTTAGATACAAGGACACAAAGAAATTGAAAGTGAATGGATGGAAAAAAATATTTCATGCCAGCTACAGCCAAAAGAAAGCAGATGTAGCAGTATTAATCTCAGATAAAATAGAATTTAAAGGCAGAGATCTTTTGAGAGACAAAGAAGGCCACTACATACTAATAAAAGAGGCAATTCAACAAGAAGAAATAACAATCATAAATGTTTATGCATCCAATCAAGGTGCCACAAAATACATGAGAGAAACACTGGCAAAACTAAAGGAAGCAATTGATGTTTCCACAATAATTGTGGGAGACTTCAACACATCACTCTCTCCTATAGATAGATCAACCAGACAGAAGACCAATAAGGAAATTGAAAACATAAACAATCTGATAAATGAATTGGATTTAACAGACATATATAGAACATTACATCCCAAATCACCAGGATACACATACTTTTCTAGTGCTCACAGGACTTTTCCCAGAATAGATCATATGCTGGGACATAAAACAAGGCTCAATAAATTTAAAAAGATTGAAATTATTCAAAGCACATTCTCTGACCACAATGGAATACAATTAGAAGTCAATAACCATCAGAGACTTAGAAAATTCACAAAAACCTGGAGGTTAAACAACACACTCCTAAACAATCAGTGGGTTAAAGAAGAAATAGCAAGAGAAATTGGAAAATATATAGGGACTAATGAAAATGAGAACACAACATACCAAAACCTATGGGATGCAGCAAAAGGGGTACTGAGGGGGAAATTTATAGCACTTAATGCATATATTAAAAAGGAAGAAAGAGCCAAAATCAAAGAACTAATGGATCAATTGAAAAAGCCAGAAAATGAACAGCAAACCAATCCTAAACCAAGTAGAAGAAAAGAAATAACAAGGATTAAAGCAGAAATAAATGACATAGAGAACAAAAAAAAAAACAATAGAGTGGATAAATAACACCAAAAGTTGGTTCTTTGAGAAGATCAACAAGATTCACAAGCTCCTTGCTAGACTGACAAAATCAAAAAGAGAGAAGACCCATATAAACAAAATAATGAATGAGAAAGGTGACATTACTGCAGACCCTGAGGAAATTAAAAAAATTATAAGAGGGTACTATAAACAACTGTATGGCAACAAACTAGATAATGTAGAGGAAATGGACAATTTCTTGGAAACATACGAACAACCTAGACTGACCAGAGAAGAAACAGAAGACCTCAAACAACCAATCACAATCAAAGAGATCCAATCAGTCATTAAAAAAGCTTCCCACAAATAAATGCCCAGGGTCAGATGGCTTCACAGGAGAATTTTACCAAACTTTCCAAAAACAATTGACATCAATCTTACTTAAACTCTTTCAAAACATTGAAGAAAATGGAACACTACCTAAACTCATTTTATGAAGCTAAAATCAATCTAATACCAAAACCAGGCAAAGATGTTACAAAAAAGGAAAACTACCAGCCAATCTTCCTAATGAATATAGATGGAAAAATCCTCAACAAAATACTTGCAAATCGAATCCAAAGACACATTAAAAAAATCATGCACCATGACCAAGTGCGGTTCATTCCAGGCATGCAAGGATGGTTCAACATAAGAAAATCAATCAATGTGTTACAACACATTAACCAATCAGAAGGGAAAAATCAAGTGATCATCTCAATAGATGCTGAAAAAGCATTTGACAAAATCCAACATCCATTTTTGATAAAAACACTTCAAAAGGTAGGAATTGAAAGAAACTTCCTCAATATGATAAAGAGCATGTATGAAAAACCCACGGCCAGCATACTACTCAGTGGTGAGAGACTGAAAGCCTTCCCCCTAAGGTCAGGAACAAGACAAGGATGCCCGCTATCACCACTGTTATTCAGCATTGTGCTAGAAGTGCTAGCCAGGGCAATCCGGCAAGACAAAGAAATAAAAGGCATCCAAATTGGAAAGGAAGAAGTAAAACTGTCATTGTTTGCAGATGATATAATCTTATATCTGGAAAACCCTGAGAAATCGATGATACAGCTACTAGAGCCAAAAAACAAATTTAGCAAACTAGCAGGATACAAGATTAATGCACATAACTCAGTAATGTTTCTATATGCTAGAAATGAACAAACTGAAGAGACACTCAAGGTAAAGATACCATTTTCAATAGAAACTAAAAAAACCAAGTACCTAGGAATAAAGTTAATCAAAGATGCAAATGATCTATACAAAGAAAACTACCTAACTCTATTAAAAGAAATAGAAGGGGACCTTAAAAGATGGAAAATTATTCCATGTTCATGGATAGGAAGGCTAAATGTCATTAAGATGTCAATTCTACCCAAACTCATCTACAGATTCAATGCAATCCCAATCAAAATTCCAACAACCTACTTTGCAGACTTGGAAAAGCTAGTTATCAAATTTATTTGGAAAGGGAAGATGCCTTGAATTGCTAAAGTCACTCTAAAAAAGAAAAACATAGTGGGAGGACTTACACTCCCTGACTTTGAAGCTTATTATAAAGCCACAGTTGTCAAAACAGCATGGTACTCACACAAAGATAGACATATAGATCAATGGAATCAAATTGAGAATTCAGAGATAGACCCCCAGATCTATGGCCCACTGATCTTTGATAAGGCCCCCAAAGTCACTGAACTGGTTCATAATGGTCTTTTCAACAAATGGGGCTGGGAGAGTTGGATATCCATATCCAAAAGAATGAAAGAGGAACCCTACTTCACACCCTACACAAAAATTAACTCAAAATGGACCAAAGAACTCAATATAAAAGAAAGCACCATAAAACTCCTAGAAGATAATGTTGGAAAACATCTTCAACACCCTGTATTAGGTGGCCACTTCCTAGACTTTACACCCAAAGCACAAGCAACAGAAGAAAAAATAGATAAATGGTAACTCCTCAAGCTTAGAAGTTTCTGTACCTCAAAGGGATTTCTTAGAAAGGTAAGGAGGCAGCCAACTCAATGGGAAAAAATTTTTGGAAACGATGTATCTAACAAAAGACTGATATCTTGCATATATAAAGAAATCCTACAACTCAATGAGGATAGTCAAGACAGGCCAATTATCAAATGGGCAAAAGATATGAAAAGACAGTTCTCTGGAGAGGAAATACAAATGGCCAAGAAACACATGAAAAAATGTTCAGCTTCACTAGCTATTAGAGAGATGCAAATTAAGACCACAATGACATGCCATCTCACACCAATTAGAATGGCTGCCATTAAACAGACAGGAAACTACAAATGCTGGAGGGGATGTGGAGAAATTGGAACTTTATTCATTGTTGGTGGGACTGCATAATGGTTCAGCCACTCTGGAAGTCAGTCTGGCAGTTCCTTAGAAAACTAGATATAGAGATACCCTTCGATCCATCAATTGCACTTCTCGGTATATACCTAGAAGATTGGAGACAGTGACACGAACAGATATCTGCACACCAATGTTCATAGCAGCATTATTCACAATTGCCAAGAGATGGAAACAACCCAAATGTCCTTCAACAGATGAGTGGATAAATAAAATGTGGTATATACACACAATGGAATACTACACGGCAATAAGAAGGAAGGATGTTGTGAAACATTACAACATGGATGAACCTTGAAGACATAATGCTGAGAGAAATAAGCCAGGCACAGAAAGAGAAATATTATGTGCTACCACTAATGTGAACTTTGAAAAATGTAAAACAAATGGTTTATAATGTAGAATGTAGGGGAACTAGTGATAGAGAGCAATTAAGGAAGCTGGAACATTAATCCAAGAGGAACAGAAAGGTTGTCATAGGTAAATTTAATGTTCTGGGAATGCCCAGGAATGACTATGGTCTGTTAATTTCTGATGGGTATAGTAGGACCAAGTTCACAGAAATGTTGCTATATTAGGTTACTTTCTTGGGGTAGAGTATGGACACATTGGAAGTAAAGTAGTTATCTTATTTTAGTTGTACTTTTCTTACTCCCTTGTTATTGTCTCTTTGAAATGTTCTTCTATTGTATGTTTTTTTTTATTTTTTTATTTTTTTATTTTTCATACAGTTGATTTAGAAAAAAAAAGTTTAAAAAAAAAACAAGGAAAAAATATGCAGAGTCCCCTTGAGGAGCTGGTAGAGAATCCAGGGGTATTGGCCTGCCCTACCTCGTTGGTTGCTAATGTTCCCACAGACATAGGGGACTGGTGGTTTGATGGATTGAGCCCTCTACCATGGAATTTGCCCTTGGGATGACTGTTGCTGCAAAGGAGAGGCTAGGCTTGCCTATAATTGTGCCTAAGAGCCTCCTCCCAAATGCCTCTTTGTTGCTCAGGTGTGGCCCTGTCTCTCTAGCTAAGCCAACTTGAAAGGTGAAATCACTGCCCTCCCCCCTACATGGGATCAGACACCCAGGGGAGTGAATCTCACTGGCAACGTGGAATATGACTCCCGGGGAGAAATGTAGACCCAGCATCGTGGGATGGAGAACATCTTGACCAAAAGGGGTATGTGAAAGGAAATGAAATAAGCTTCAGTGGCAGAGAGATTCCAAAAGGAGCTGAGAGGTCACTCTTGTGGGCACTCTTACATGCAATATAGACAACCCTTTTTAGGTTCTAATGAACTGGGGTATCTGGTGGTGGATACCTGAAACTATCAAACTACAACCCAGAACCCATGGATCTTAAAGACAATTGTATAAAAATGTGGCTTATAAGGGGGGACAGTGGGACTGAGGGAGGCATAGGGATCACACTCCCATTTGTCTAGTTTGTGGATGGGTGAGTGGAAAGGTGGGGGAAGGAAACAAACAAACAAACAGACAAGGGTGCCCACTGTTCTTTTTTACTTTAGTTTCTCTTTTTCACTTTAATTATTATTCTGGTTATTTCTGTGTGTGTGGTAATGAGGGTGTCGGGGATTGATTTTGGTAATGAATGTACAACTATGTAATGGTACTGTGAACAATCAAATGTACGATTTGTTTTGTATGACTGTGTGGTATGTGAATATATCTCAACAAAATGAATAAAAATAAATAAATAAACTGATGGCAAGGTAGTTATAAGGATTTGAGACAAAGACATTCCTAAAGGTGAAAGCATGGGATAACAGTCTTGATGAGGGGGAAGAGGTGGTGATCAATAGACAACCACAACATTTTGGAGCCAAGAAGCAGGTAAGACTAGATTAACATTTGATGGTTGGAAGTTTGGGGTATATTTACATCTTGCTCTTTAGTAAGACCAAGAGTTTCTCACCTTCCACTTACTTTCTGTTTTTACTTCCACATGGTTAAAATATACAAACTAAACTCTTATACTGAATGTCAATTTGTGATGGTGTATGTGAATGGTTTCTGAGGTGTTTATTAATGTGTATGTTCTGGGTATGGGGATATTTTTATTTCAGAAAATGTACTTGATATGTACTTAATATATGACTATTTTTTAAAAGGTTTCCAAAAATAGAGACTATTCAGTATCATATTGCAAAGCAAATTTTTTACTTAATTATTTTTCAATCCCTAGTAGTTTCTTATATACAATGAGTATTCAAATATGTTACTAAATTTAATGTAGGAAACAACTTTCATAGAATATATCAATCAATAATTATGCTTTGTGTTACTGAAAAAGTGCTGATTCTCTTACAGAACAAAAATGTCTTTATCAACACAGGGACACTTCTAGGTGTTTATCATCAGCAGGGAGACAATGTACTTTGTATCTAATATCATACCATGAATATTGTTTCACAATAGTCCAAGCCTCAGGGCCAGGCAGCAATCTTCTGAGAAGGTGCATTTGTTTGTTGATATGTAGAAAATCATTGAAGAATTGCCATTTCTAAAAGGGAATGTGAAGAAGCCTGTTTCAGAAATGGGAGAAGGAGGATGTACCATGAAAAGGAGATTAACATCATCAAATAGATACCCCCATGGACTGGAGGAGGAGGGTATAGACTCAGGCTAGCTGGGGACCATAACATTAAAATCAGTTCTGTTCCCTTCCTGATGTTGATTAATATGGTGACAAGAGTAAAGAATTAAAAGTGGAGTCTTTGCTAAAATGGTTGCAGCATTCACAGGGGAAAATACAGAAGAAGAAATCTAATTAATCTCATGTTTACATAACAGTACAGGAAAGGCAGAGGCTTTAGGGACTTAAATCCCAACAGACATTTAGATAAAAATAAAAGGTGTTCTGTCTATTGTTCACCTACCAGAGCAATGGCCACAAAGACTTGCCCATCTAAGGTAGGTTTCTGAGTTGTCAAATTTAAAGAATAGAGAAAAAGAAGCTATTTTCTTTTTAGAAAAATGAGGAATCATGTACTGAGGAATTTTTAAGTGAATCATTGTATGCCAACTTACTCTATTAAATTAATTCTGAAATCTAATTTTACTGACCTAATTTGTATTAAGGATTGATTTTACATATTTATATTTTAACCATGATTTGTAAGTAAGCCATTATCTTTACCACTGTGTAATTATAAATTAATTGTTAGTAGTTGTTTAATTTATTCTAGTTTTATGCCAATAAGAATTAAGGTATACCTTTATGGAAACAATATGTATAAATATGTGTAATGTCAAGCCCTTATGGACCATATATCATAACAATTCTATAAAAAATTAAAATCAGACCAAAACTTAAATTGAAACACACACATGCAAACACACCAAACATACATGTAAAGACAAACATATATACAGGAGTAAGAGACATATATATACAAAATATTTATTGTTACTCTTCCCATTCTCATGGAAAAGTCAATTTAAATACAAATACATGCAAATGTATGTGCTAAATTCTGTGGTTCCCACTTCTTTGTAGCACATCTGTTTGGTTTCTCAAAGGAATGTGTCAGGTAAGTAATACAATTGGGTTATAAATTTGGAAAAGCAGTGATGATGTGTGATTGAAAAGTTCAATAAGATATGTCTCATGTTTCTGGAAGCACAAAAGACACCATAATACAAAACAGTAAAATCACTATTTTATTTATTAACTTACATGCAATAGCATTAATTCAGTGATATACTCTTTATTACTGAAACTTTAAAATCCATCATGTTTCTTGAAGTATAACATAAATGTGATTGCTATTTTATCCATTTGGATATTTATTTTCAAATATATGAGATGTTTTGTGTGATTTCTGGTGTTGTCTATTCAAATTTCATATTTCCTTGATATCATTTTGGTCTGGAAAAAGTTTTCAGTTCCGTCAAATGTACTACCTGTGAAGCCAAGACATCATATATCTCATGAATGACATCAAATTTAGAGTCAAACTTTCTCAATTTTTGTCACAGATATTTTGATTTTTCAACCAGAAAACTATGCATTTTTAATAACAGCAATCTTGGTATTTTTTGAGGATAAAAAGAAAATTTAGAGAAACAAATCACTTCCTTTTTTACAGATAATAAACAGATTGTGGATGACCAGAGTTTTAAAGTTGGATCTACTAATGTGCCGGTTAGAGTGTACTGTGTCCCCCAAATGCCATTATCTTTGTAGTCTTGTGTGGGGCAGAAGTTTTGGTGTAGGTTAGATTTGCTTGGAGTGTGCCCCACCCAGCTGTGGGAGATAATTTTGATGAGATGTTCCCATGGAGGCGTGGCCCCACCCATTCGGGGTGGGCCTTGATTGGTGGAGCTATATAAATGAGCTGACTCAGAGAGAGGGAACTAAGTGAGTGCAGCTGGGAGTGATGTTTTGAAGAGAAGCAAGCTTGCTGGAAAGGAACGTCCTGGGAGAAAGCCGTTTTGAGGCCGGAGCTTTGGAGCAGACGTCAGCTGCCTTTCCAGCTAACAGAGGTTTTCCAGACGCCATTGGCCATCCTCCGGTGAAGGTACCCGATTGCTGAGGTGTTACCTTGGATGCTTTGTGGCCTTAAGACTGTAACTGTGTAGTGAAATAAGCCCTCGTTTTATGAAAGCCTGTCCATCTCTGGTGTTTTGCATTCTGCAGCATTAACAAACTAGGACAACTAATTTCTTGATCATTTTTGGAATTGTTTAGAAAAAGAACAAGGAATAATGGACAGGGAAAATTTTCTTCCTTAACTGAATTCCTTTTCCTGGGAATAACTACTCAGTATACTTCTAGTTGTTTATCTCATTAATATTCTGGCAAATCCTGGAATGATCATTTTAATTAGAATGGATTCCCAGCCTTACACACAAATATACTTTGTCCTCAGCCACCTCTCCTTCTGTGATCTCTGCTGTTCCACAGCAGTTGGACCCAAGATGCTGGTGGACTTCTTTGCCAAGAACAAATCAATCCTCTTTGTTGGTTGTGCTCTGCAATTCTTCATCCTCTGTATCTTTACAGATTCTGAGTGTCTGCTGCTGGCAGTGATGGCCTTTGATAGGTACAAGGCCATTAGTAACACTTTGCTCTATATGGTCAACATGTCCAGCAGGATGTGCTCCATGCTTGTGGCTGGGGTTTACTGGTGGGAATGATGGATGCTCTGACACATACAACATTAATATTCTGCTTATGTTTCTGTGGGTCAAAGGAGATTAATCATTTCTTCTGTGATATCCCTCCTCTTCTGTTGCTGTCTTGCTCAAATACACAAGTCAATGAGTTAGTGATATTCATGATTTTTGGCTTTATTGAACTGAATACAATTTCAGGAGTTTTGTGTCTTATTGTTTTATCATCCTCTTAGCTTTAAATATCCACTCTGTTGATGGGAGATTCAAAGCTCTCTCTACCTGCTCTTTCCCCTTGAATTCTTTTGCAATTTTCAGGGAGCTGTGTTATTCTTGTATTTCCAGCCACGTTATTCCTACTCCTTAGATCAAGACAAAATGATCTCATTGTTCTACACTCTTGTGATTCCCATGTTAAACCCCTGATTTAGCCTATGGAACAAAGATGTGAAAGAGGCCCTGGAAAGACTGAAAGTAAAAGGTGGTTTTAAATATTTATATTAAATAATATGTATGCATATGCATGGTATGTGTATATATATATAGCTGTGGTTTCTTCTTTTCATAAAACCAAATGTTAACTGGGAAATAGCTATCACAAAGTCTCATTTTGAAAAAGAGTTTGTACAAGTTTACAATCATATCAAAATTTTGCACTTTCCTAAATGGATATGTTACATTACAGATCCTGAATTTTTTTATATTCTACTTTATCTTTGTGGAATATTATCCAATGCCTCTTGTCATGTCTAATTTTTATTTCTTCTATTTTCATGAGTATACTGTTTCAATTATTTTGTGATGCATTGCCTGATTACTAAGCATCTGTTATACATTCAGATGCTTATTATTTCATAGTGAATCCAGGAGTTTTACAGAAAGGAATGTTATAATCTGGTGGAATCAACAAAAAATTAAATAAACATTCAAATAATTTGCAAGTCATCATGAAATTATAAGACTTATTATGTCTCAGAAACAAAATATCTGAATTTGGTATGCTGAGAAGGAAGGCTTCCCTGAATAGAGAAATTTTCCTTCATATCTTAAGAATGAGTAAAGATGCAACTTGGGGAGAGGAAAGGATAATAGTCAGAGGGACTGACAATTAGAGAAGAATTGAGGAAGACAACATCTTGCCCCTTTAGATGAAATGAAGTCCAACATAATTAGGTTATAAAGAACAAAAGGAAGGGTCTCAGGAAAGTATATCCTTAATTGGTAATTCTTAATTCCTCCACCACTTCCTCCAGAAAGTTTTCCTTCCCTTCTTCCCCATTCTCAGCCAATGAGAAATATTTCTTTTGGAATAAACAACCCCTTCTTCAGGGCATTTTAAAAGTATTATTCTGTTTATTGTTATTTTCCATACAATATTGGATTGTTCGCATTTTGTGCTCAAGTTCTGAGTGTTTCATTCCCATTATCCAATGAGTCTGCCCCATATCTAGGACACAAAATGGGAAACAAACAAATAAGTGATAAAATCAAAACCTCAGTAATATGTTAATTACTTACCAGATGCTAGTGAAAACAAAATTCATTGAGGACATATTATGTGCTCTGAATGTTTTTAAAAATTTTTAGAAAGTACATATATTGGCTGTGGTTACTGGAGGTTATTGATTTATACAGAAATGCAAATTAAATATATTGTGCAAGTAGAGGCTGAACAACCAATCATTGGGAATATTTTTAGGAGGCTCATTACTCAAATAAGCACTTGATAACATGGTATGTAGTGTGACCTATCCACCTTGAAATTCTGCAGACCTAATAGGAACGTAAAACCAAAAGGCTTTGATCTAATTTAGATGTCATTCCTCACTAGTCCCTTTCATTCTTTTTGTCTACCTCACACTTTTTTCATTCATCTACCAAAAAGTAATGGGATTTTATTTTCTGAATGAAATTAACAGCATATGTTTATAGTATGTTAATGTTGCAAGCATGATTTTGTATCTATAATCCTTTCTTAAGCCTTGTCACTGAAATCCCTAAAAACAGGAATGGAACAATGAGGGTCAATATGGGCATGTATATAAAACAATAGATAGACAGATACATGATGGTGATTCCCTGCTTAACCACATTTGTGAGAATAGAGCAGTAAAAAAATTACTGGGAGGTAGACAGTAAAGCTTGAAGCAGAAACTTTACCTTCCTTGACAAAATCCCCTTTATGAACATGTGATGAACCAGGTGCCCAACCCACTCAAATAACTGTTTCCCTTTAACAAGTTCTTCTTCCTTGCCAGATTTCAGTTCTCTGCCTGTGAAAAGGGAGCTCAATTTCAGTATCACTAAGGTCCTGTCCAGCAGTCCCCTTTGATCTCTATGTATACCTGCGATTTTAGTGCTCTTTAAACCCATCCCTCTGTTTAACTGATTTTTTTAAAGAAGTTGCTTCACCTGTATTAAAAAGGAAGGCATAGCTTATCAAGGCTGATTTGACCTGATATGACAGTGGTAAGAGATCAGTGAAACAGTGGTATTATATCAAGGCCAAATACATTTAAACACATTCTGATTTTCATACACATTTCATATAAGTAGATAATCAACTCCATTATTGCTAAAGTAAATAAAAATTAAAACCTCAATGAAGTACCATAACTCAAATACAGAATGGCTGAAATGACAATAATCAGAACTAATAAGTATCATTGGGTATATGGAACAGCCATAACAATGACACACAGCAAGGACAAGAGAGAATTGTCATCTGTATTTGGAAAGATGTATGGAATTATCAACTGTAGCTGGAGACGAATATGGCATGGAACCCAAAAATTGGAAATCCAAGAGAGATGAGTGACTATCCTTCCAGTGTTATATACAAAAATTTTTGCACTAGAATTATTTACAAGACTATAAAACTGAAAGCAAGTCAAATTTCTGTCAACACATTAATTCAGAATTGATGATTTTTAAAGGATCAGTTAGAAAATATTTTAGGCTTTACAGTCTATATAGTTTGTGTTGTAAGCACTCAAGTCTGTCCTTGCATCATGACAAAACACAATATGTAAAATAATTGGGCTGTGTTTCTTAAAATTTTATGGGCTGTACTTTGCTGATCCCTGCTCCTCACTGTATAAATATTGTATGCTGTACAACACACTACTACACAGCAATGAGAATGAATAAACTAACCCAACAAACAAAAACATGGAGGAATCTAACAAACATAAACTTTAGTGAATAAACAAGCAAAATTGTATACACACAGTATAATTTCACTTCCAAATAGTTCAAAAAACCTACAAACTAATATATTATATTGGATGTTCATTTTTGAAGGTTTTTTTTGGTGATATCTGGGCTTCTTATTATAGTACTGTTTTGTGGTCTGGGTTCTGGGTATATGGATGCTTTCATTTCTGAAAATTAACTTCATATATAATAATTGTATAATAATTTCCTAAAAGGTTTCCAAAAACAAAGTTCATTGACTATCATATTGGAAGCAACTACAGGAATTCAAGATGAGTGTTTTCAATCTCTAGTAGTTTTTTAAATACATTAAGTATTGAAATATATTTGTAAATTTAATGAAAAACAAATTGCATGGAATAAATCAATAATTATGCTTTATGTTACTCAAAATGTACTGCCTGGATTGTAGAATAAAAATGTCTTTATCAACACATGGTCCTTTCTGTTCATTCGCTCATCAGCAGGGAGACTTAATATACATTCATACTAGCATCATGCAATGAACTCTGTGTCATAACAGTTCATGCCTTGGGTCAGGTAATGACTTTTGAAGAAGGTGGCCTTGTTCAGGATAGTTGTCTACATAGTATTATTTTAGTGACAGGTAGTTCACTAGAAAAGCTTTAAACATAGAATTATATTTCTCATTTGCTTTCCTGTGCTGCCTACATTCCTTTAAAAGACATTGATTTCAGTTATAAGACTGACATTATGAAGTAAAACACAAATTCCTTTGAAAGGCCAATTAGGCTATCAAATTTGTAATAATGATGTAGCTATACAAGCTCTGGTTCTAAGGGGGAGTTTTGGAGGGAAGTAATACCATGTGATCTGTAAGGACAGTCATGTATAGGAAGCTTAGTCTGGGTCCTGCCTAAACAGCAGATTTTCCTGAAGGGATTTAACATCCCTGGACACAGAGAAGCACCTAAAGGGAAAATGAGTTTGGGAAGGAATAAGAAGATGAACAAGGATGACTCAGTCTCCTCCCAGTTTTCACTAGATAATGGTAGTAAAGCTCTTGGGTAACACAAATGCAGTGTGTTCTTGTGGTTACCTGATGGACAATTATTAGCAACTACTCAGGTGGTTTGAGATTCACCTATCTCTCACAGGAATACATTTGCTAATTTAGTATGGGAGTCATCACAGAAATAATGGCAATAAAATGTGAAAAGGCATTAAAATTGTCACCTAAATTACTTTTTTCAAAATTAAAAATATACTAGTTTTAGTCTTATGAGTCTCCTAGCCTTTTAGAAAGCAAGATAAACAATAACAACAACAAAGCCATATTCCTCTTCACTCCTGAGTGGGGTTTTAAAAGAAACAGGAAAAGATCTTCAGTGCTGGAGAGCATAAAATGGTATATAAATAATAAATCTTATTACTTTTAAATTCAAATTCTGCATTGACTAGTTTAGTGGTGATTAAATCAACCATATTAAGATAGATTTTACAGGGTGTGTGCGTGACTTTTGTGCATTATCTTGATATATAAATCTAGAGTAGATTTATTGAACACATAGTAATCTGTACTTGATATATGGAAAAGATTCACACATTATAAAATATCAATCCCAACCTGAAAAATACAGAGAGCATACTCATAGGCTGCTACTTTGTACACATTCAGGGGACACCTTTTTCCTTATTTTCTATTTGTACTCTAGAATTGTGAAATATAGTGGCCCTCCATGGCACTTACTTTTCATAACAATTTTAATAATGTTTCAGTGTTCAATGGAAAGAAATAAAGCAGTCTACCTTCAATAAAACATCCTTTCATTTATGGTTCTCTCTGCCCTCAGTCACCTAAGTTGGAATTCTGCCTTGGTGTAGACAGGGTATTTGGATGACTTCTTTGTTCACTTAGAAATCTAAAAATCTATAACACACTAATTTTGAATTTCCACACAAATACTTTAATGTAAACACACATTCATCTTCCTTTAGCATAACCAAGATAATTTGTATTCAGGAACTTACTGAGAGGGGGCTTTGCAGTCCAGAAAACTCAATGTCTGTGAGACAGTAGATGTTGCTAACTATATCTGTAAAATGAGGTTGTTAATGAAAACTTTGAATTTATGAGAATATATATGAAATATAGGATAGTCTCTGGTGATATCTTAGATATTATATGAAAACACCAAGCATTTGTTTAGAACTCCAAAATGGTCTCTATTTAAAACCAAATAATTTTGTCCCTCAAGTCCATTTTTAAAGACTTATTTTACAGAAACAACTGGAAATGATAAACTATGTATGCATAATTTTATGCATCAGAATTTTTGCAATATAAATAATTATATAAAAATCATAGGATTGATGAAATAGATTAATATACAACTGTAGAAAAGATACAATGCCTCTATCCATAGTATTTTATACATAATTGTGTTTTTATGCCCCCATATTGGTTAAAAATTAAAGATCTGATAGTAGGGACAAGAAAACAAGTTTATTTTTAGGCAGTATGACCATAGTTAGATTTTTCTATCTTTATAAACAATTTCTGGTGTTTTCTCAAGTTTTTTAAATGGGGTTGTGTGTGTATGTACATGTGTGTTTGCAATATGGAATTTTAAAGTGCCAATACTGAGATTGGTGAAGCAGAAATAATAAATGTTGGTTGACTAAAGCTTATGTAGTTATTGTTTATGAGCTATAATATTAGACATTTATATAGACAGAAATGAAAGAATAATGGTGACTCTGTATTTCTTTCTCATTAACATAACTGTATGGGATATCAAATTATAAATCATATGCTTATAACTTTCACTTGTCCTGAGAATCAAGAGTTGAACACCAAGTCACCAGACAGATATATTTATATGATCTAAATCGGTAAAGGAACAATGCTGAAACAAATGTGAATACAGCTGCATCAAAGACACATCATTAGTTCCGGAACAGGTAGTAATACATTTGTGGTAGTGGTATTTTATACTTTAGAGTTCTTTAGACCTTTTTCCCCTCTTTTCAGTAGAATCATTTTTTCAAAAAACAAATAAGAATATGAAATTTTATATAAACTTTCATTTTCATAACATATATCAGCATACTGACATCCTTTTGTGGGTAGAGACCATGTGAGTTCTAGTAAACTAGAAAAGAGAGAAACACACAATAAACAACATCCCTTTCTTGCCTCCCTGCCACCTATACTAACAGCCCCTGTGATTAGGTTTAAATCCTCTTCATAATCTCACCTGAACAATACCAATTTTCTAAGAGCCCTGACATATTTTTGTCACTTCATTCATTGTTCTTGGAGATCTTCCATCCTCTTCTCCAGCAATTCTGAGAGTTCCTGCATCAGTAGGTTCCAAATCAGAGACTATGTCCATCCTTGTACCACTGACCCACAGGGTTATTCATCAAAGCTGGATAGGACTTGAGGGTAAATGAGGAAACAGGGAGTATTATATCCAGTAACCTTCAATAGCACTGCCTTCTCTACTATTTTGATGATCTGAAGAAAGAATGAAGGGTTATATTTACTACCTTTACTTATCTTTTAAATAAAGTTCTCTATTACAGGGTGTACTTATAAAATTGATAAAAAAATTCATGTCAGAGACTTGTATCATCTGGAAAAACTAATTCTAACAACCATGATTTCCAAATCTTATCATGTTAATTTCTTTATCTACACAACAGAAATAGTAAATATTACCATGAGGAGTATATAGATTGGATGAAATTATGCTGCAAACTGTACACTGTTACACAAATATAAGAGATATTATCAATTTTATTTCACAGACTTGCATTAAAATGTATATTTAGTAGTCAGTTTACTTTTAGCAATCCTAGCATAATATATAATATATATATTTATTATATATAAATGTGTGTGTTTGTGCTGAGAGCAGCTGGGGTGCTGTGGTGCTGGGGGTCTTTAAGATACCCAAGGGGACACGCTTATACCTGAGGCCTGCAGCACCATTTGTGTGGTGGCCAGCCACAGCCTGGTGGTGGTCTCAGAGGAGGGTTGGGCCTGAGCAGGGTTGCCCAACCCAAAGCCTCCACCTCCTGTCTGCCCTTCTGCTCTTGTTCCCTCCTACCCCAGCCCCACCCTCTTCCATCATGTCTTCCCTGCCTCCTGGGGATGCCCTGAAGGAAACCCCCACACCTCTGGCTTCTGGCCAGCCAGTAGCCTTCCATGTCACTGCCTTGTGGCCCATCACTCTGTGCAGGCACTTAGGATCCCTGAAGGTAGACATCACTGGTCTGACAGCCATGCATTGCATCACTGTGTTCTGCTTGGGTGCTTGATCTGATGGCCCTGCTGGCCCTGGGGGCCACCTCAGCCAAGTTTGTAGCCAAGGTGCAGGTATAAGTGGCACCTGTGGCCATGGATCTCATGTGACTGGGCTTACTGTTCAGCCATGAGAGCCTCAAGCTCAGTGTAGGTAACTGCAGTGGTATGTCCATAGAAACCTCCTACTGCATCACAGCCCTGAGTCAGGGTCCACCTCAGGTTGTGCACCATCTCTACCCTTCTGACATGGAGGTCTTCCCTAGCAACAGGCACTGCCACTGACTGGTGGCAGAGAAGACATCCTAGCTACAGGTGCAGGAACATTGCCAGGCCTGAGACAAGGGTGCTTTCACCATGGTGGACAGCCCTGCTGTCCAGCACTTCCTCATCTCCTGGGTTACCAGGAGCCTGAATGTGTGGATCATCTTTTCTACCTGGTGGGGCTAGAGTTGGGCATGACCTTCAGCCTGGAGAGCTGCCAGAATTGGCTGCCCAGGAAGTCATATCCTGCCACCACCCAACACTGCATGTCTCTGTGGTTCACCAGGGAGTGTAACACAGATGTGTGCTTGGCACCACCCAGTTACATCTGAGAGCTGTGGCCCAGAGGCCCCATGTGGAATACTGAGAACTTCCTTTTGGGACACCCAGTGGGGAACTGCAGAGAGCCACCCTCCCCCCAGAACTACAGGAGGCCCTCTCTGCCCTCAGAGAGTGGGTGGAGGGGTGGTGCTCCCAGGCCTGACCCTGCAGCATGATTTCATACTTGCAGCAGCTGATTTCCTGACCCAAGAGCTCAGGCAGGCTGGCCCACCCAGTTATGACTGCAGATGTAACCACACACAGGAGGAGTAAAGATCCTAGAAGACAATGAGCCTGAGAGTGGGTCCACAGAAATCAGAACAGGGTGCCCCTGAGTGTACACTGCAGATGCCTCATAGCCAATGTCTCCATGCCACTGGATGCCCCCTGCAACTCTCAGGTCAGGGCCAATGGATCCCAGCCATGTCCAGGATTCCTGAGGCAGCCTATGCCCTGTGGAGGGAGTACCTCTTCTTGCCTGCAAGACCCCCCATGCAGTATTCAGGGTATGCTCTTGCTTGGGTACAGGGTGTTTCCCACCCAGCCCTCAAAGTCTGCCTTTAGGTCTGGGTCTCACTAGGAAACACAGAAAAAATCCAGATTCTTCTTTGCAGCCTGCTTGCTCCATTCTGAGCAGTGTCCTTTGGCAGATTTCCTCAGTTCCTTGACAAATGGACAGGTCCACAATGTTTAAAAATTTTGAATTAGAATTTTGCATGCAATTATACCCAAGTGAGATCTATATTACAATTTTATTTGATTATTTTTCAAAATTTAAATGGAAGATCCTATTATTCTCAGATTGTAAAAGTATAATACAAACACATTAAAGAGCAAAGCTAATAATCTTTTTCTTACCCATCTGCATTCCCAGTCATTAGCAGTTGTTTAGTATCCTTTCAGATGATTTCTTTCAATACAAAAACATAAAATCACTCATCCACATATAAAGATGTTACAACCATAGCCTCCTGCAAATTTTTCCACTTTGGTATAAAGAATGCTAATGATTACATAATATGCCACATTATGGAACTGTCTTAATCCAGTCACCTATTCCCCTATCGATGGGAATTCCTTTTTTCCAGTTTTTTTTTCAAAATGAACTATGCTACAATAAATGTCTATGTACATATATCTTCTTGAAGGCTAATAACAGAACTGACATGGAGTTAATTCTGCTACACTTTTTATCAAAGCAGTCAGGGACCAGGCCAAATACAAAAGAAGTGGAGAAAGGCAGTATGTCTCCATGGTAGAAGTGACAAATAATTTGTAACTGTAATTTGGGTTCTGTTGTTAGATGTATATATGCTTATAATTCTTATATCTTATAGATGGATTGACATCAATATTATCAATATGTAATGTCATTTTATGTCTCTTTTAACAATTTTTAACTTAAGTATTTTGTCTCTTATCTGTATAGCCACCACAGCCTTGTTTAGTTAACTATTTTTTCTTTTGTTTACTATCTTTAGCCATCATTTCTTTTCTACCTATTTCTGACTTTGGAATTAAAATGAGTGTCACATAGACAGCATATAGTTGTATCTCTTTTTTATATCTATGCAAGACTCTGGGCTGATCTCTCAGGTAACTATTAGATAGATCAAGACACACTATTAGAGACAGGATCAATATTTTTCCTGGAACAATCAAGAAGCCCCAGGAGTGTGAGCCAACATCACTTTGGCTGGCTTGGAAGTGGAGAATGGAGGAATGTAGGCCAGTAAGTTGAAATGCCACCACATTCTCTAACCAAAATTTAACAGTTTCTTACTTTATTAAGCATTTACATGGACACTGGATTTCCTTTTTTATTAGATTTTTGAGGTTCCAAAATCCTGATTCCCTAAGACAATTTTTGACAGTTTAATCCCTTCTTTAGTGGAAAGATTGGGTTTTGGAGTTCCCTGCTCTGCCACTTTCATTAACATCTATCTGTGAAAGGTATTTCTTAATTAATGATATTTATATCTCACAATATTGTCAATTCAATTGTAATTCAGCCATAAATTCAATTGCATTTCAAGGAGCAATGTCTTTATTTGATGGAATTTAAAATAAAAATAGAAAGATAGTATTTGAATCTATGAACATATAGATTCTACAAAATAGTCTAAGTGGCATGTTGTTGACTACAACTGTGTAAAAAATATATTTTGTCTGAGCCATGCAGATTAAAAGAAAATAAAGCTGGAAGTTTAATGTTTGCAAATGGGGCATGTACTTTTTTTACTCTTTGTCAACATTATTCACTACAATAGGTTATTTGATATATTCCATGTTGTCTTTCTGGCTCCCAAGGAAATCTAAGGGTTGATCATTGCTCTTTTATAACACTGTGACTTTAACATTGTAGATTCATATGAGGATTTTAGGTAAATAGCTCACATTCATGTTTTTAAATAGTTATTTATCTAACTTAATACAAAGTAAAATAAATATCACACTTTAAATCCTTGCTTTTATAAATAAGTCAAAATAATTAAGTATTTTCTGTCAGTTCACCTTTTTTCAGACTCCCCTGATGATTGCAATATGTAAGTGACACTCAGTTATAGAAAACTCATAAAAGTGTCATTTTGGTGATTATTGATGAATAAATGACAGCTTAAAGGAAATTAAATTAGTTATTTGACTCTATTTAGGGCTGATTGAAGGAGATTATACATGTTTGATAAATTCTTATCTGTTTTAGTAACTATTCAAAATGTAACATCTGAAATGATAGATAATTGAAGAAATTATTTTGAAACAATGATTGTCATGGTCCAAGAGGACTTTTGTAGCTAAAGGACTGAAGAAAGCACTGGACACATTCTGAGACATGAGCCTTTATTATGGGGCTTACCTACAAGGTGTGGCAGTCAAGTCATATTTCCCTGAAATCAGCAGATTCTCTGAATGGATTCAGAAGCTGCTCTGAATGGCAGCAAGTTCAGAACACAAAGTGGAAATAGTCTGCAACATGGAGAGCTGAATAAGCTGGTTATAAGGGCCTGACATTCCAATGGGTATGAGAGCATAAAGCTGGGAGTGGGTCATGCAACACAGGGAGAGATTGATTGTAATCAATAGGGAGGAGGGGAGGATTTTAGATTATCTTATGGATAACAGTATCTCAGGGAATCTCAAGGAGAAGGTAGTTTTGGGTATAGACTACTTTTAACACCTGATATTACAAGGAGAATAGGTCAAACCCTAACACTCCTAGGTTGTGTGTGCAGTCTTCAAGACACTTGGGGGTCCAGGGCACCCACAGTCCACCCCCATGCAGTGATTTGCCTTGATCATAGGGCAGACATTGCATCCATAATTCACAACAATACAGTGAACAGCACAGCACAAGTAAACCAGTACATATGGACAGTAATCCTGTTAACAACTGGCACCATGGACAATTTAGAGAATTAAACCATTTGAACAAAGGATTATCAAATGTTCAATATTTTGTATATGATTTGGCATGTGATCAATAGCTTTTGTTGCATTTTGTGTTATTGGGTACATATACACAACTCTGAATGTTAATTAAAGCACAGGTATACCTGGGGCTAAAATAGCTAAAGTGTAAAACTACCAGGCATTCTGCTGTATTCTATATCTAGTGGCTTTTTTTTGTTTTGTTTTGTTTTTTGTTTTTTGTGTGTTTTTTACCATTTCCTAGCTTTGTCTGCAGAAATAAATAAATTTCCCTTTCTGCAAACTTTCTGCAACTTTCTATATCCATCCAGATTTTTGTCATACATTTTCTCTTTTCCATTCTTAAACAGCCAGTCATTTAGGACAAAACTACTTTCATTTTCCTTTTCATACAAAATATTCTTTATACCTCTTATACTTAAGTTATCAAATAATTTTGGAAACAATTTTCAAGCAGACATTCTACAGCATACAATTATGACTAAAATTAAAACTTGTTAGAAAAATGCTAACTATAACACTTTAGTTAATGCATTATTGAAACAGTAATATATAATTTTTAACAAGAATTAATAGCACATATAGAAAGAGTATATAAGTTGAGTTTTCATTAGTGGATAGAAGAATTCCAGGTGAGTTTTTTCTTAATGCCATAATTTATCACACTGCAAGGAGCCCTTTGGGGTGAGATCTAGTTAGTTTTGGATTGCAAAGTTATATATACAGTCCCTTGGGGGATGGGGGGTCTCAAATGGGGAATGTAAATAACCTTTGGCACAATACCCTATGGACTTAGGATTCTCAACCAGTTTGGCTGCATTGGCCAGAACCAGAGACAACTGACCTTATTTTCCCCAGTTTCTAGTGTTCATGGCACAGGCAAGAGCAGATTATTATCACTGCCTCACTGTGGCTTGAGGGCAGCTGGTTCCCCTTATTTGAATTCATAAGGCTTGCATGGGCCCTGTGGTTATCATTTCCACAGGAGCCACTGCTTTGGGTCTGGAGTTAATGCTGATTCAGTCCTTGAGTCCATTGTTGTAAGGAGTATCTACCATCCATTAAGTGTTCCTTTAAAAGGTTATTCATTCTTTCAATTAACCCAGCTGCTGTGGGATTATAGGGCAAGTGAAACATCCACAGGACATTGTGTTCTGTGGCCCAGGCCTGGTTTAATTGCCTAGTGAAGGGAGTCTCTCTATCACTGTCCACATGTGTGAGAACCCTGAAAAAGATACTTAATTTTTCTAAGCTATGTATGGTAGCTCATTAGTTGGCCTTGCCCCCTGGAAAGGCCAGCAGCTGTCCCATAGCTCTATCTACAGTGGTGAAGGAATATTTTGTCCCTTTGAATAGAGGATGAGGTCCAATATAGTCTACTTGCCACCAGGTTAGAGGAATCTGGTCTCAGCTGATGGGTCCAAGTCAGTGAGGAAGCATTCTAGGACATCATAGTGAGCAGGAGGGGCTAGCATCCTGTACTCCTTTTAACTCTTTCTGGGTGATAGGCAGCTGAAACTGCTGTACCAGCTTCCACAGGTTCTGGTACCCTTGGTGCCTGGTTTTCTGATATAGTCATTCAGACACCTCATGCATTGTTGGTGTTAGGCTGCAGAATTTTGCTAGGGCATCTGCTACTTCATTACCTGGAAATGAGTTAACATTATGGGCAGGCATATGGAAAGCAGTTACCTTATATTTCTGGTAGGCCATCCAGATATCTTCCCACATTTCCTTCCCCCACAGGGCAGGGTTCACCATGGTCTGTTGCTCCTGCTTCCATGTGGCCATCTGTACTGTTAAGCCTTAATATACAGCCCAATTATCTGGGCAGTTAGTCAAAGTTTCTCCTGGCTCATGGACAATTACCATCCATACATCCCACAGCTTGGCACACTGCCTGCTTGGCAAAGTTCTGGTCTCCCAGCAGATGATGTCAGATGAGTCATGGTTATCCAGGTAGCATGTTAACCAAGTGCCAATCCATCAGTATTCCATGCAGATTCAGGTATATGCACTTGTCCATCAACAGTGGGCATGGGAGGAGCCACCTTGGGAGGATCAACAGGAGACAGTATATGCTGCTTTACCACATGGGAGACTGGTCCTAAAATTTTATGCATCTCTGTACTCACAGAGCTATTAAAAATTCAGCTTTGTAGGATGTAATATTTCCATTTTGTCAGTGTGCTTATCTGAGCACTCCATAAATAGAACTTATTTATAGTCTCCTGTGTCCACCCCTGTATGATTGAGACCACTGGACACCTTTGGGTTAAACCTTTGACTTGTAACAGAACATTATAAGCTGTGCACAATTGTTTTCCAAAGGGCTATATCTGAGTTTTGTGCCTTTCCAAAATTGGGACCAGAATCTAATAGTTACACATTTAGCCTGTTGCCTTTGCCACAAACCTCACCCAAAGCTGATATTGGCACTGGCCACCTCCAAATCATAAGATATTTTGAGTTCTACTCCTCTTAAAGCCTGTACTTGTGTGATAGTTTGCTCAGCTTTTATAAATACAGCCTGCCACAGAAAATTCCATTCCAATACTTTTCCTTTCCTAATTAGGGTGTACAAGTTTTTAAAATTTTTAAATAGAGTATAACCACTTTCCAGTAACCTAATAAACCAAGAAAAGCTATTAGTTGTTTAGGAGTTAGCAGTATAAGATAATTTTGTATTTTAACAACAGCTAAATGAATAGCTTTAGTTTTACTCAACCAGACAATACCCAATAACTTGATAGAATGTCCAGGCTCTTGTCATTCACTTTGATTTATTGCCCATCCTTGACTTTCAAGGTGGGTCACCACTGTGCTAGCAGTAATTTCTAGTTCAGGAAAAGAATTACTGGTTAGCATGGTATCATTTTTGTAGTGCCTTTTCTTTAAATCTTGTGCTACCATTCCATGATAGCTAGTGGGACTGTGGCAGTATCCTTGTGGAAGCACAGCAAAAGTCCATTGTTGCTTTTCCCACATGAAGGTTGATGTAGTCTGGCTGGAGCAATCTAAAATACTAAAATAAGCTTTAACATGGTTTAACACAAAGTTAAATTGGCTTGAGTACTCATATCCTGCAACGTTAGCTATATTCAACACAGCTGCAAACAAAGAAGTTATTAAATTAAGTTTCATATAATTAATAGTCATTTGCCACATACCAGTAGTTTTTTTCATTGGCCAGACAGGGCTATTAAAGGACCCTGACAATTTATACTGATATAATGCCACAGTATATCTGGGGGATGGCACTTTTTGTTGGACCAGAGAACATGCATGCTTACTTTCCTCAGTTTTAATTTCCCAGTCAGACAGAGGCTCATCATCATTTGATGAGGAATCAATAGGGTCCCACACCTTAGGGTCCCAGTCAGGGGAAGCTAGGTTATGCCTAAATTGTCCTTTGGGCAGCTTATGCCCTCTTACTCTAGTGTACTGGCTTGCCAGTATTTCTAAACTTTTATCCAGAGCATCTTTCAATTAAGCTTGGGTCAATTGCATATCCCTTTCTAACTTCAATTCTAAGCAGCAGACTGCCACATCAGCCATTCAGGCCTTTTCTGTAGCTGCACATACAGCCTCCAAGAATGGTCAGGTTACTGCTGCAGGAGCCTGGTGGCTTTCCTGTTTTTCATGAAATCCTACTAGTACTGCAGCCTGTTGCAGGAGGGCTATTAGTCCAGTTGGAGAGTTATGCACATCTCCATACTCCCTCAGTAGACCCCATTCATCTAGGAGGGTAGCCACACCTCCCCATATAGGTGTCACAGTCCATGCCAGTATCCCACCCAGGGACTTCCTTTTTCCCTTCAACAAGTTCATGTTATCAGTGGATGGGATTTCTTTAGTGTCCAGGCTGGCATGCCAAATGTCATAACCCAAGAGGGCTTTTGTAGCCAAAGGACTAAAGAAAGCAACAGACACATTCTGAGACATGAGACTTTATGATGGGGCTTACATACATGGTGGGGAAGTTGAGTCACTGTGCCCTGAATTCAGGAGCTTCCCTGGATTCAGGAGATGTTCTGAATGGCAGTGAGTTCAGAACACCACAGGCAAATAGCCTGTACTTTGGGGGGCTGAATAAGCTGGTTATAAGAGCTCAACATTCCAACAGGTATGAGAACATAAGGCAGGGAGTGGATCCTGCAACTTAGGGAGGGACTGATTGTAGTAAACAGGGAGGAGGGGAGGATTATAGATTATCTTGTAGATAACAGTATATCAGGGAGTCACAGGGAGGAGGTAGTATCAGGTATAGATTGTATTTACCACATGATATTACAAGGAGAATGGGTCAAACCTTAACTATCCTGCTTTGTGCAGTCTTCAAGACACTTGTAGGCCCAGGGCTCCCACAATGATGTAACCATGAGGAAAAAATGCAGAAACAATTAATATTACCTCCATTTTCCATTCACATTTGCTTCATGAACACACAATCTGGGCAATGGGAATGGGATGCTGAGATACAGAGCTGGGGTAGTTTATTTTCATTATAATATAATCTTTACACTAATTGTTAAATGCCTTGTATGTTTTCTCTTATTAAGAAAGATTTAAAAAAAGCTACCACAATTTCCTCTGTCCTACTTTATTCCCTTGTGTTCAGTTTTTTCCTGTCTAATTGGGAGGTACACTAGAATAATTATATTTGTCATTGAAATTACCTTAAAGGAGAAAAAATATATAAAGTAATCTGTCACCATTTTCTTGATTGTGTTGCCTCCCAAACACTTTCAAGGACATTATTTCTTTTAACCTTTCTCATTTTGATGTATAATAGATTCCATACCTTATGAAATAGGGCTTTCTAAATATTTCTACATGTTTTAGTCAAATTTTATTATGAATATTTTTATGCATTAGAGAAAATAGAAATGGCAACACAACTGTAATACATTTACCACCATCAATTCAACAATTATTAAAACCCAATGTATGTTTCTGTGTGTGTCTGGGGAGAGAGAGAGAGAAGGGAGAGAGAGAGGGAGAGAGAGAGAGAGAGATTTGAGAGATATTAATATGCTGAGGCATTGAAAAGTAATTAGCAAACTCCCTTCACTTTCACTCCCTTAATATTTCAGCATTGATCTCCTAAATCAAAACACTCTCTTTATAAAACTTCCCATAATTTTCATACTTAAGAAGAAACATACGCAAAAGATACTGTCAAAAGTAGAAATACCTAATTTATTGCCTCAACTAAAATGGACCATTTACCAAAAAGATGTATTTTGTATATGTTGTTATTCACATTTCTTCCCTCCCTCCCTCCCTCCTTCCTTCCCTCCTTCTCTCCCTCCTTCCATCCTTCCTTCCTTCCTTCCTTCCTTTCCATCTCTCTCTTTCCTTCCACCAGGATCCAATCAAGAAATCCATTCAGGCTTTCTTTTGCAGATTTCCATAATATTAATAACATTAATAATAATTTCTTTTTTACTGATATAAACTTTTGGAAGACATCAGATATATTATCTCCTCAAATGTCTTCACATTATTTCTAGTGAAATTTACATGGTTCTTGTTACGGTGCCTGCAAGTTAAAGTACGAGACAGCCAAACAGAATTTAAATAGCCCCTATTAACTGGCCAGCGACTGCTCAGCTTGACCCCCTCTGCACGGGAATTCAGTGAGCAGTCCCGACCTGTGTGCACTTGTGTCTTATATAGATAGAAACTGTATCCTAGAAATGCAAGCAAGCTGTTTTAACAGAGGCAGAGTTGGCAGTTAGCTTTTGATCACAAAAAACAATTTTACAAAGAGTTTCACTTTACACAGAGTTTCACTTGGAACTGGAGCAGTTATTGATTATTAAAGGGTTACAAAGAGTTTTCACTTGGACCTGGAGCAGTTATTGTTAAAAGGGTTATGCTTGGCTGATGTGTACAACCGCAGCTTCACCTCCCCTAAATGGTAAAGTTTTGCTTCCTTTAACTGGTACAGGTACAGTCTCACTCCCCCTCCACATGGCCTAATGCCCTTTACACAACACTTTTGTTTTGCAGATGTTATAGGATTAAGGGAAAGGGGCCCCACTTCAGTTCTTCCACCCGCTGTGTAGCCTACAAACTGGAAGTAAAGTCTGAATTGTGATTATATTTACAATAAAATTTTGTCATTAATATTTCATAGTCATGCTGCTTAGTCCATACTTTATATCCTTATTAGGCACAGAATGCTATGTTGTTGCATTATTATTAGTGCTAAATTAATTCATTGGTTAAGGTTTTAATTGTAAGATCTCTTCAATGGTATGTTTATCATTTTCAACTAAAAATGTGTGGGATAAAAGTTTGGTACAGTATGAATATCCCCTTCTAAACAATTTTCCCCCAAATAACAGTAAAATTACTCAGCAAAAGTTACAATAAATTTATCTTACTCATGATGTACACCACTCAACCATTTTTTTGGGGGGATAACTTATCTGTGTAATGATACTGTCAGCATACAAAAAGAGAGTTCTTTTGGCCATCAACATTTGAAGAAGGATTTTTGTGGACACTGAAGTTATGGATTGATTAATGCAAGATATATAATCTTGTATTAATACATATATATATATATATTTCAATAATATTTCTCTAAAGTTATTGGTTCTTTTTATAATTATTTTTAGGATTTTTCCTATTGAGTGTCCTGGATGAACAAAACCAATCAAACAATTCAATGAATTCTTTCTATTGGGGATCACAGATCACTCTCAGACTACAAATTCCACCATTTGGTCTCTTCACCATTATTTACATGGTCTCAGTGGTGGGTAACCTGGGCCTTATTATCCTCACCATGATAGACTCTAGGTTACTGTGCCAGTTTGGATGTATTATGTCCCCCCAAATGCCATTACCTTTGATGCAATCTTGTGGGGACAGACATATTGTTGATTATGTTGGAAACTTGTGATTGAGTGTTTCCATGGAGATGTGAGCCACCCAACTGTGAGTGACATGTTTGATTAGGGTGTGACCTCTTGATTGAATATTTCCATGGAGGTGTGGCTCCACACATTCAGCCTGGATAATTATTGGATCACTGGAGTACTTTGAAAAGAGCCACACAGGCCCAGATGCTGCTGCAGCCTAGAGAGGAACATTCTGGGAGAAAGCCATTTTGAAATGCAACCTGAGAGCAAACAGGCACCAGCCATGTGCCTTTTCAGCTAACAGAGGCTTTCTGTATGCCATTGGCTATCCTCCAGTGAATGTACCCAATTCCTTATGCATTACCTTAGATACTTTATGGCCTTAGGACTGAAATGGTGTAACCAAAAAAAATCCCTTTATAAAAGCCAATCCACTTCTGGTATTTTGCATAACAGCAGAATTAGCAAAATGGAACAGTTACAAACATGTACTTTTTCCTCTGACATCTGACCTCCACTGATCTTGGTTATCCAACAGCTGTGGGACCCCAAATTTTATTCAATTTTCTTGCAGATCAACATACAATCTCATTTAATTGGTGTGTTACCCAATTCACTTTCTTCTTTACTTTTCTCACTAGTGAAATTTTACTTTTGTCAGAATGGCCTATGACCATTATGTGGGCATCTGTAACCCTCTGCTCTACACAGTCATCATATCACAAAGAGCATAATTTATCTCTACAGTAGTGATAATTTCTTTCTACAGGGTTTTTGAGTCTTTGCTGATCATAAAAATTTTATTGTCTTCATTTATTGGCTATAATGTCATCAGGCATTACTACTGTGATACTCTGTCCCTTATATATTTGCTCTGCTCAAATACACATGAAATTAAATTGATAGTACTGATATACTCAACTTTTAATTTGGTTTCTTTTCTTCTGAAAGTTCTCATGCCCTAAGTGCTGATCCTCTTTAAGATCTTCAGGATGAACTTTGCAGAGGGCAGGCAAAAGACCTTCTCCACAGGTGACTCTCACCTGACAGCTTTGATGGCTTTGCTCAATGGAGCTCTATTCTTTAAGTACATGGAGTCCACATCAAGTAATTCCTTTGATACTGATAACATGGCCTCTGTATTTTATAGATGGGTGATAAACATGCTGAAACTCATAATCTACAGTTTGAGGAAAAAGGAAGTGAAAAAGGCCCTAGGAGAACTTGGAAATTATGTGCAAATTTTCTATTTAAAATTCACTGTGGGGGATTCGGGCAAGATGTCAGCATAGGGAGGTGTGGAATTTAGATAGTCCTCTAGAGCAGCTAGTAAACAACCAGGAAAAGCTAGTAAATAGTTGAGAACAACTATTTGGGGAACATCCATAACCAGACACACATTGTACAACTGTCTGGAATGGGTGCAAAGTCCAAGATCACAACATTGAACTATAAGTAAAGCCCCCTAAATGGCAAAGGTTGGTGTCCCTCCTCCACTGGCATGACAGGCTGAGTTGAAGCACTCCTTTGTGTGAAAAATAAGTGGTCTCTGCTGGGAGCAAGGGAAGGTAGCTCAACCATGCTCCAATTGAGGTTTTAGTTAATAAATTTGGACTACTGAATACAAGTTACCAGCACAGATAAACCTGAAGCAACCAGGAAAGTAACACTAAGTTGTCTCACAGCAAAGGGGGGGGGGTGGTGGCTGCTGAAAATAAATAAATAAGTAAATAAATAAATAAATAAATAAATAAATAAAGTCTTTTGGAGTCAGCTGAACTCAGATTATAGGAAAAGGGTTGTGTCTCAAGAAAAGTGGCACATTGAACCAGGTACCAACTCTGGTTCTTGACTGACAAAACTGGATGGCTAAGAATGTATCTGAAAGGGAATTTCTTCTATTTCTTTTTAATCATTCATTCTAAGTAGCACATTAGAGAAAGTCTTAGACATTTTCAATTGTCACCACTGGCCCAGGCAATGGTTGAGTCAAGACAGAGAAACAAAAGAAGTCAAGTGAAGGAGATAATTCCCTAAAGTGCATATATTCCCTAAGAAAATGGGGGTGGAGACCAGCTAAGGTGGTGCCCCAACCTCAGAGAATTCAGACCCAAGTGCTTGGGAAAAAAAAGTAAAAGGTTAAGTTTGGCTTCAGACTCACCCTCAGACCCCAGCAGGGATAGGGTCTGCAGAGCATGAAAGACACCACACCTCTTTACACTGGTGAGGACCTGCCAACAGATAAACACCACTTGCTGGACACGACAGGAAAAGCACACAATCTAGTAACCTCACAGGAAAGTCTGACAATCTGCTGGGTCTCATACTCAGGAAAATGATAGGGATTACATCTTTTACTGATAACTAGGCCCATCTACTCTAGGAAATTGGGGAAATCAAGAAAAACAGATGCATAGGCAAGAGAAAATTATGAGTTACACTAAGAAAACAAAGATATGGTCCAGTCAAAGGAATAAACTTACACTTCAGATGACACACAGGAGTTGAAACAACTATTTAAAGATGTTCAGATAAATGTGCTAAATCAATTCAAAAACCAAATCAATGAGTTGAGTGAAGATAAGGCAGAAGAGTAGAAGGATATAAAGAAGATATTGGGAGAGCAGAAGGAAGAACTCAAAAGTTTGAAAAAGCAACTGGCAGAACTTATGAAATGAATAAAATAGAAAGAAAGACACAATAGAAGAGATGAAAATGCAATGGAGACACACAACAGCCGATGTGAAGAGGTAGAAGAAAGGATAAATGAACCAGAGGACAGGGCAACTGTAATCCTATAAACAATAAACAGACAGGAAAAGAATAGAAAAATATGAGCAGGGTCTCAGGAAATTGAATGACAATACGAAGCACATGAATGCACATGTCTTGGGTATCTCAAAAGGAGAAGAGAAGGGAAAGGGGGCAGAAAGAATCATGGAGGAAATAATCACTGAAAATTTTCCATCTCTTATGAAAGACATAAAATTACAGATCCAAAAAGCACAGTGTACCCCAAACAGAATGGATCCAAATAAACCTACAACAAGATATTTACTAATCAGATTATCAAAAGTCAAAGACAAAGAGAGAATTCTGAATGCAGTGCAAGAGAAAAGCAATCCATCACATAAAGGGAAGCTTCATAAGATTTTGTGTGGATTTCTCAATAGAAGATACTGAAAGAGATAAACAGCCAACCAAGAATTCTATATCCCACAAAATTGTCCTTCAAAAATAAGAGTTTGACATATTTTCAGACAAACAGACACTGAGAGATTTGTGAACAAGATACCTACTCTACAAGAGATAATAAAGGGAGCCCTACAGGCAGGTATGTAAAGACTATAGAGAGAGGTTTGCAGAAGAGTGTAGAAATGAAGGCTACTGGTAAGGGCAAAAACAGAGAGAGGGAGAAAAGATAAAAATAAAATGATATATGATATATAAAATCCAAAAGAAAAAATGGTGAACAGTAAACATTAAGTGGAGTGAAATTAGCCTGAAGCAGAAAGATACATACTGTATGGTCTCACTAATATAAACTAACATTAACAAAATAAGTTTCAGAATTAAAGTTTAGAGCTCAGGTTATAGGAGATAGAAAGAGGGTATAAATCAGGCATTTAATGCAGAAGGAGTATAGAATGTTCAACAGGATTGATTGCATATATCCAGAAATGAATAGCACAATACAGTATGATGGTAACACAAAATTGTAAGTGCTCTGAACAAAGATGAGTGACAATACAGTTGAAAGAGGAAGGTTAGAGGCATGTATGACAGCAGAAGGAAAGATAGGAAATATAGACTGGGATTGAATAATTTAGAAAAACCTAGATTGGTCAGATGGTCAAACATTTGATCAATTAACAAAACCTAGATTGGTCAATTGGTGAAACACTTACAAATCAGAATATCAAATGTCAAAGACAGAGAATTTCAAAAGCAGCAAGAGAAAAGTGATCCATCACATAAAAAAGAAGCTTGATAAAACTATGTGCATATTTTTCACAGAAGCCATGGGGCAAGAAGGCAGTGGTATGACATCTAAGATAGTGAAAGAAAAAATTGTCAACCAAGAAATCTATATTTGCCTTCACAAATGAGGGAGAGTTAAAAATGTATTCAGACAAACAGACACTGAGATAGATTTTAAACAAGACACCCATTGCTGAAGGAAATACTATAGGAAGATAAAAAATGACAGGAAAAGTAGGGTTGGAGAAGAGTACAGAAATGAAGACTATCAGTAAGGGTGGAGAGAGAGAGAGAGAGAGAGAGAGAGAGAGAGAGAGAGAGAGAGACAGAGACAGAGACAGAGAGACAGAGAGAGAGAAATATAGGATGTATAAAATCTGAAAGACAAAATAGTAGATTGTAGCACAATATTTTAAGTAAAATGAACAAAGCTAAGTGTGAATATGGTTGTAATAGGAAACCTAGGGGCATGTAAGACACCAGAAGGAAAGACAAAAGATAAGGAGTAGGACTGTATAACTCAGTGAAATCAAGCATGGACAATGATGGTGATTAAATGCACAAATATAAGAATGCTTTTACATGAAGGAGAACAAATTAATAAAAACATTGCAAGCTGTTAAAAATGGGATGATATAAGGAAAAATACAATCAGTGCAAATTATTCTATAGTTAACAGTAATATTGTAATATACTTCCATGAAATGTAACAAAGCCAATATACAAAAGCTAAATGTCAAAATCAATCAATGTATTACAACACATTAACAAGTCAAAAGAGAAAAATGAATTGATCATCTCAATAGATGCTGAAAAAGCATTTGACAAAATCCAGCATCCCCTTTTGATAAAAACACTTCAAAAGGTAGGAATTGAAGGAAACTTCCTCAACTGATAAAGAGCATATATGAAAAACCCACAGCCAGCATAGTACTCAATGGTGAGAGACTGAAAGCCTTCCCTCTAAGATCAGGAACAAGACAAGAATGCCCGCTATCACCACTGTTATTCAACATTGTGCTGGAAGTGCTAGCCAGGGCAATCCGGCAAGACAAAGAAATAAAAGGCATCCAAATTGGAAAAGAAGAAGTAAAACTGTCATTGTTTGCAGATGATATGATCTTATATCTAGAAAACCCTGAGAAATCGACGATACAGCTACTAGAGCTAATCAACAAATTTAGCAAAGTAGCGGGATACAAGATTAATGCACATAAGTCAGTAATGTTTCTATATGCTAGAAATGAACAAACTGAAGAGACGCTCAAGAAAAAGATACCATTTTCAATAGCAACTAAAAAAATCAAGTACTTAGAAATAAACTTAACCAAAGATGTAAAAGACCTATACAAAGAAAACTACATAACTCTACTAAAAGAAATAGAAGGGGACCTTAAAAGATGGAAAAATATTCCATGTTCATGGTTAGGAAGACTAAACGTCATTAAGATGTCACTTCTACCTAAACTCATCTACAGATTCAATGCAATCCCGATCAAAATTCCAACAACCTACTTTGCAGACTTGGAAAAGCTAGTTATCAAATTTATTTGGATAGGGAAGATGCCTCGAATTGCTAAAGACACTCTAAAAAAGAAAAACAAAGTGGGAGGACTTACACTCCCTGACTTTGAAGCTTATTATAAATCCACAGTTGCCAAAACAGCATGGTACTGGCACAAAGATAGACATACAGATCAATGGAATTGAATTGAGAATTCAGAGATAGACCCTCAGATCTATGGCCGACTGATCTTTGATAAGGCCTCCAAAGTCACTGAACTGAGTCATAATGGTCTCTTCAACAAATGGGGCTGGGAGAGTTGGATATCCATATCCAAAAGAATGAAGGAGGACCCCTACCTCACCCCCTACACAAAAATTAACTCAAAATGGTCCAAAGATCTCAATATAAAAGAAAGTACCATAAAATTCCTAGAAGATAATGTAGGAAAACATCTTCAAGACCTTGTATTAGGCGGCCACTTCCTAGACTTTACACCCAAAGCACAAGCAACAAAAGAGAGAATAGATCAATGGGAACTCCTCAAGCTTAGAAGTTTCTGCACCTCAAAGGAATTTCTCAAAAAGGTAAAGAGGCAGCCAACTCAATGGGAAAAAATTTTTGGAAACCATGTATCTGACAAAAGACTGATATCTTGCATATATAAAAAAATCCTACAACTCAATGACAATAGTACAGACAGCCCAATTATAAAATGGGCAAAAGATATGAAAAGACAGTTCTCTGAAGAGGAAATACAAATGGCCAAGAAACACATGAAAAAATGTTCAGCTTCACTAGCTATTAGAGAGATGCAAATTAAGACCACAATGAGATACCATCTCACACCGATTAGAATGGCTGCCATTAAACACACAGGAAACTACAAATGCTGGAGGGGATGTGGAGAAATTGGAACTCTTATTCGTTGTTGGTGGGACTGTATAATGGTTCAGCCACTCTGGAAGTCAGTCTGGCAGTTCCTTAGAAAACTAGATATAGAGTTACCATTCGATCCAGCGATTGCACTTCTCGGTATATACCCGGAAGATCGGAAAGCAGTGACACGAACAGATATCTGCACGCCAATATTCATAGCAGCATTATTCACAATTGCCAAGTGATGGAAACAACCCAAATGTCCTTCAACAGATGAGTGGATAAATAAAATGTGGTATATACACACGATGGAATACTACGCGGCAGTAAGAAGGAACGATCTCGTGAAACATATGACAACATGGATGAACCTTGAAGACATAATGCTGAGCGAAATAAGCCAGGCACAAAAATAGAAATATCATATGCTACCACTAATGTGAACTTTGAAAAATGTAAAACAAATGGCTTATAATGTAGAATGTAGGGGAACTAGCAATAGAGAGCAATTAAGGAAGGGGAAACAATAATCCAAGAAGAACAGATAAGCTATTTAACGTTCTGGGGATGCCCAGGAATGACTATGGTCTGTTAATTTCTGATGGATATAGTAGGAGCAAGTTCACAGAAATGTTGCTATATTAGGTAACTTTCTTGGGGTAAAGTAGGAACATGTTGGAAGTTAAGCAGTTATCTTAGGTTAGTTGTCTTTTTCTTACTCCCTTGTTATGGTCTCTTTGAAATGTTCTTTTATTGTATGTCTGTATTCTTTTTAACTTTTTTTTCATACAGTTGATTTAAAAAAGAAGGGAAAGTTAAAAAAAAGAAAAACAAGGAAAAAAAAAAAGATGTAGTGCCCCCTTGAGGAGCCTGTGGAGAATGCAGGGGTATTCACCTACCCCACCTCCATGGTTGCTAACATGACCACAGACATAGGGGACTGGTGGTTTGATGGGTTGAGCCCTCTACCACAGGTTTTACCCTTGGGAAGACGGTTGCTGCAAAGGAGAGGCTAGGCCTCCCTATGGTTGTGCCTAAGAGCCTCCTCCCGAATGCCTCTTTGTTGCTCAGATGTGGCCCTGTCTCTCTAGCTAAGCCAACTTGAAAGGTGAAATCACTGCCCTCCCCTCTACGTGGGATCAGACACCCAGGGAAGTGAATCTCCCTGGCAACGTGGAATATGACTCCCGGGGAGGAATGTAGACCTGGCATCGTGGGATGGAGAACATCTTCTTGACCAAAAGGGGGATGTGAAAGGAAATGAAATAAGCTTCAGTGGCAGAGAGAATCCAAAAGGAGCCGAGAAGTCACTCTGGTGGGCACTCTTACGCACACTTTAGACAACCCTTTTTAGGTTCTAAAGAATTGGGGTAGCTGGTGGTGGATACCTGAAACTATCAAACTACAACCCAGAACCCATGAATCTCGAAGACAGTTGTATAAAAATGTAGCTTATGAGGGGTGACAAGGGGATTGGGAAAGCCATAAGGACCACACTCCACTTTGTCTAGTTTATGGATGGATGAGTAGAAAAATAGGGGAAGGAAACAAACAGACAAAGGTACCCAGTGTTCTTTTTTACTTCAATTGCTCTTTTTCACTCTAATTATTATTCTTGTTATTCTTGTGTGTGTGCTAATGAAGGTGTCAGGGATTGATTTAGGTGATGAATGTACAACTATGTAATGGTACTGTGAACAATCGAAAGTTTGATTTGTTTTGTATGACTGCGTGGTATATGAATATATCTCAATAAAATGAAGATTAAAAAAAAAAAAAAAAAGACATAATGCTGAGCAAAATAAGCCAGGCACAAAAAGAGAGATATTGTATGTTACCACTAATGTGAATTCTGTGAAAAATGTACAATGTTTTATACTGTAGAATGTAGGGGACCTAGAGATACCAATTAGTGGAGGGGGAATGATAATCTAATAAGAACAGATAAACTATGGAGGGTAATCTCAATGTTATGGGAATGCTCAGGAATGATTATGGTTTGTAAACTTTCTTGGATGTAGTAAGATCATGTTGGAAGCAATAGAGTTATTTTAGGTTTTTTTTCTCTCTTATTCCTTTGTTTTCTTAGGGGTTGTTAATTTTCTTGGGGTATGGTAGGAACATGTTGGAAGCAATGTAGTTATTTTAGATTATTTGTTTTTCTTACTCCTCTGTTTGGACATGGTTTATTAATTTTCTTGGGGTATGGTAGGAACATATTGGAAGCATAGTAGTTATTTTAGGTTATTTGTTTTCCTTAATCCATTGCTTTGTTTGAAATGTTGTGGGGTTTTTTTTTTTTTGGTTGTTGTTTGCCTGTTTGTTTTTAATTTTTTGATAAACAAAGTTAAAAAATTGAAAAAAAATCAGTAGAAAAATGGGAGTAAAAACTAAATGACAAATAGGGTGGGATGGGGGGATGGTTTGGGTATTCTCTTTTCACTTTTATTTTTTATTCTTATTCTGATTCTTTCTGATGTAAGGAAAATGTTCAGAAATAGATTGTGGTGATGAACGCATAACTATATGATCATACTGTGAACAGTTGATTGTGTACCATGGATGACTGTATGGTTTGTGAATATATTTCAATAAAACTGAATTTTAAAAAAAATAAATAAATAAATAAATAAAGCTAAATGTTAATAAGAGGGTAATAAAAGGAAAGGTATGGGAATCTTGGTGTCCTTGTAGATGTTTCTTCTTTTAATTTTATTTAATTTGTTTTTTATTTTCTATTTTTTCTGTTTTTTGTTTTTCATTTTATTTTCCTCTTCTATCTTTGTGGAAGAAATGGAAATGTTCTTATATAGGTTGTGCTGGTGAATAAACACCTATGTGATTATACCAGAAACCATGTTTTGTTTACTTAGGATGGGTTGTATAGTGTGTTAATAAAACTGTTTAAAAATAAACAGAAAGATACCAGTTCTGGAGAAAATATGGACAGAGGGATGTCTCTATTTACTATTGGTAAGGAAGTAGAAGAGTGCAGCCCATCTGGAGGACAGTGTGGTGGTTTCACTGGAGGCTAAGTATAGGGTTTCCATATGATCCTGTGTGCCGGTTTGCATGTATTATGTCCCCCAGAAAAAGCCTTATTCTTTGATGCAATCTTGTGGGGCAGACAGAATAGTGGGGATTAAGTTGGAATGTTTGGATTAGGTTGTTTGCATGGAGATGTGCCCCACCCAGCTGTGGGAGGTGACTCTGGTGGGATACTCCCATGGAGGTGTGGCCCCACCCATTCAGGGTGGGCCTTGATCAGTGGAGCCATATAAATGAGCTGGCTCAAGGAGAGGAAACGGAGTGCAGCTGTCAGTGACATTTTGAAGAGGAGCAAGCTTGCTAGAGAGGAACGTCCTGGGAGAAAGCCATTTTGAAACCGGAACTTTGGAGCAGACGCCAGCCACGTGCCTTCCCAGCTAACAGAGGTTTTCTGGACACCCTTTGCCATCCTCCAGTGAAGGTACCTGATTACTGATGTGTTACCTTGGACACTTTATGGCCTTAAGACTGTAACTGTGTAGCCAAATAAACCCCCTTTTTATAAAAGCCAATCCATCTCTGGTGTTTTGTATTCTGCAGCATTAGCAAACTAGAACATCCTGCATTCTTGTTATTACACATACACTTGGAAGAAGAAAGCAGGAGACAAATGGACATTTGCACACTGATGTTTGTGGCAGCAGTATTCACAAGTTGCAATGGATGGAGATGGGCTAAGGGTACATTGATGAATGGAAGGAATAACTGTGGTGTATGCAAACAATAGAATATTGAGCAGCTGTAAGAAGGAATGACATTATGAGGCATGCAACTAGATGAATGAACCTTGAGGACAGTATGTTGAGTGAAATAAATACAAAAGCAAACATTATAATGCTTCACTAATATGGACTAATTATGTGCAAACTCTGAGAATTGAATTCAAGATTATAGGTTGTCAGGAAAAGGCTTATTATAAACTTTACTAGATTGAGCTCTTATAGCAGTCATGCCTGTTCCTCAGTTGTTATGTTTCTTTCTATCTTCTGAGATGCTAGGGTCCTTGTGTATTACCTGGTTGTTCCCTGGAACTCTGACATCTGAGACTCAGAGCTAGAGATCTGCAGCTATGAAAGTGAGTATTATTACATATAGCAACTGTTAAAAAAAGCTGAAAAAAGTGATGAAACTTCTATTAGAGATATGAATGAAGCTGCTCTGGTTAGGACTGAGGCAAATCAGACTAGAGGGTAAAGCACAATATTGACAGTGTTTTAGAATTTCAACTTCTGTGTAAGACCAAAGGCAGACATGCTTACTATTTACTTACCATGATTACACAGAACCTTGAATAGGGAGTGAGATCTGGTTGATTTTTACAGGTTAGTGTTTAGCCCCAAAACATTCCAGAGTAATTTAGGCAGAGAATAAAAAGTATGTGCAAAGCCCCCTTGAGTGACTGGGGTAAAATGTGGAAATATTATATTTCCCCACCTGGGGAATTCTTGTTATTCTTGTAAGCACTGGGGACTACCAATTCAATAGGTCAAGCCCTTGATCTTGCAGTTTGCCCTTATGAAACATATTCCTATAAAGAAGAAGTTAGCTTGAAATCAATAACTTATGGACAACTGGAAAATTCACTAATGTGAAAATTTAAAAATTTAACTCTCAAATAACCAGTGGGTCAAAGAAGAAATAATAAAGGCAATTAGGAAGTGTCTTGAGGTGAATGAAGAAAAACAAAATGTACCAAAAACCTACAGAATCAATCAAAGGCAGTGGGGAGAGGAAAATTAAAGTTCTGAATTCTTACAACAAAAAAGAAGAAATAGCTCAAATATGAGACTTAACCTCTCTCCTTGAGGTTCTGGAAATAGAAGAGCAAGATAAACCCAATGCAAGCAGTAGGAAGGAAATAACATAGATTATAATAGAGATAAATGGAATAGAGAATAAAAATTCAAAAGAGGGGATCAACAAAACCAAAAAGTTACTTTTTGTAAAAATAAATAAAATTGACAAGAATTTAGCTAGACTGACAAAGAAAAAAAGAGGAAATATACAAATAACAGAAATTAGAAATGAAAGGATGTTCATTAACATCAACCCCACAAACATAGAAAGGATTGCAAGAGGACTCTATAAACAACTATAGCCCCCCAAATTAGGTAACCTAGATGAAATGAACAAATTACTAGACACACGCAAAGTATTTACAGTGTCTCAAGAAGAAATAGATGTTCTCAGCAGAAAAATAAGAAAGAAGGAGTTCAATTGAGTAATCAAAAATGCTCCAAAAAACAAAATCACAGGATAAGATGGGTTCAATGTTATATTATACCAAGAGTTACAAAATATCAATCCACTTCAAATTTCTCCAAAAAAAAAAAAAAAAATTGAATCAGAAGGAATACTTCCTAATTCATTCTATGAGTTGAGCATCACTCAAGATACCAAAGCCAGATAAAGATATTGCATTATAATCATCGACAAATATACACTTTGAGTATACAAGAAAAAATACTCAACAGAATACTTGGGAACATAATCCACAAGCACTGTTAAAGAATTATACACCATGATAAAGTGGGAATTATCCCAGGTAGGAAATGTTGGCTCAAGGATCAAAGATCAAAGATTAGGACTCCAGATTCTTGAGGAGGAAGGGTCATTTCCTCACTCCTGAATTTTGGACTTCTGTCAACTTCAAAATAGATTATATTTTTAATCCAACAAAAATATGGCATATGCTTTAGCAGCTAGGAAACTAAGACAATCCCCTAGAAACAAATATAAGGAAACCTCTTCAGGATTTTGTTTTGTAATAGTTCCTTATCACTCCCATCAAAAGCAAATGAGAAAAAGAGAAAATAAAAAAATAAATAGAAATTCATAAAAGATTACAAACTGTCATGTAGCAAAGAACATCATGAAAGAAATAAAGAGCTGTGTAATGGAGAAAATATTTTGAAATCATGTATTAGATAATTGTTTATTTTCCATAATATATAAAGATATACTGTAACTTGACAACAAAAAGATAAATAACCCTTTTAGGAATGGACAAACCTTGAATAGATTTTTATCCATAGAAAATTACATAAATGGTCAAAAAGCACATTAAAATATGCATAGCATCATTTCCATTGGGGAAATAAAAATCAAAAGTAAAATGAGATACCAGTTTGCACCCACTAGAATGCTTACTATTAAAATCAGAAAAATATAAAGTTTTGGAGGTGATGTAGAGTAGTGGGAACACTTGTTCATTGTTTTTGGAAACATAAAATTGTGATGGTGAAGTTGCTGTGGATAACAACTAGGTGAGTCCTCAGAAGTTTTAGACTAGAATTACTGTGTCACCCCTAATATACACTTCTTGTTATACACACTAAAGTGTTGAATTCAGGGTATCAAACAGATATTTGGACAATAATGTTCATAGCAGCATTATTCACAATTTCCAAAAGATAGAAGAACCCAAATTGTCCATCATCAGATGCATGGATAAACAAGATGTGGCACACACATACAATGACATATTTTCAAACATAAAGGAGTGAAGTTCTGATATGTGCTACAGTATGAAATAACTTGAACACAACATTTCATATAACATTTGTCCCAAAAGGACAAATATTTTATGGTTTCACAGATATGAAATAATCAGAATGTGCAAATGTATGGAGTCAGAAACTGGAATACCAGTAAACAAAGCCTGGAGTGGGAGCAGGGAATGGGAGTTAATACTTAAGTCATACAGAGTTTCTGTTTGGGGTGATAGAGAACTTTCATAATGAATAGTGTTAATGGTAACACAACATTGTGTATAATATTAACACCACTGATTTTTATATATGAAAGTGGTTAAAATGGAAAATTTTAGGATCTATGTGTGTGTATACATGTATATATATATACATATACATTAAATTCAGTTTTATTGAGATATATTCACATATCATACAACCATCCATGGGGTACAATCAACTGTTCACAGTACCATCATATAGCTGTGCATTCATCACCCCAATCTATTTTTGAACATTTCCCTTACATCAGAAATAATCAGAATAAGAATAAAAAATAAAATAAAATAAAGAACACCCAAATCCCCCATCCCACCCTATTTTTCATTTAGGTTTTGTTCCCATTTTTCTACTCAACCATTCATACACTGGATAAAGGGAGAATGATCCACCAGGTTTTCACAATCATAGTGTCACCCCTTGTAAGCTACACTGTTTTACAATTGTCTTCAAGAGTCATGGCTACTGGGTTGGAGTTTGGTAGTTTCAGACATTTACTTCTAGCTATTCCAATATATTAAAACCTAAAACTTTTATCTATACAGTGCATAAGAATGTCCATGAGAATGACCTCTCAACTCCATTTGAAATCTCTCAGCCACTGAAGCTTTATTTTGTTTCATTTTGCATCCCCCTTTTGGTCAATAAAGTATTCTCTATCCCATGGTGCTGGGTCTAGATTCATCCCCAGGAATCATATCTGTGTTGCCAGGGAGACTTACACCCCTTGGAATCATGTCTAACATATGGGGGAGGGCAGTGAGATCACCTGCCAAGGTGACTTAGAGACAGAGGTACACATCTGAGCAACAAAGAGGAACTCAGGGGGAGACTCTTAGGCAACATTATAAGCAGGTTTAGCCTCTCCTTCCAGCAACCAGCTTCATAGGGGCCAGCACATCATGATTTCAGTCCCCAATGTTTGTGAGAACAACAGCACAAATCCAGGTGAGGAAGTCCAACACCTTTGCATCCTCCCAAGCTCTTCAGGGGGGCCCTGAATATGTATTTTTATTCTTCACCCATATTACTTTAGGAAGTGTCGCTATTTCATTCTAATCTATACAGACCAGCCATAGCTCACTTCCTGTTCAAAATTCCATGTAATTGCAGTGTTTGAAGAAACTGACTATATAAGTTATATTGTTTAGAAAATATAGATCCTACACCAAATAAACATCTCTTCCCTTAGTCTCACATGGAAGAAGTTTTAACACACAGTCAGTTCCAACCTTTACCCTTTGGCACAATTTGTTCTAGTCTTTACCAGAACTGCTTTATTCATATCTCTAATTGAAGTCTGGGCTGTATTTCAACTTTTCTTTGTATGGTTGCTGTATGTGTTAATACTGATATTAGTATCTGCCAAGCTCTAGCTCTGAGTTTCAGGTGAAACACAGACACCCAATGTTCTAAAGACCAATCAGGTTATAGACTAAGGGATCAATGTCTTGGAGTTTGGAGATAGCCATTAGAATTCAGGAATTGATTTGACTGCTGTAATAGCTTACAATCTAGGGACCATTATGACAATCATTTCCCTGTTATGCTGTGCTCTAAGGTTCAATTCTGAGTTTATACATTGTCACTAGTCCATATCATTGAGGCATTATAGTTTTTGCCTTTGTTTTGGGCTTACTTCACTCAACATGCTGTCTACAGGATCCATTCACCTTGTGTGTCTCACAGCTTCATTCCTGTTTGTAGTTCCTCAATATTCATTGTATGAATACACCACAGTACACCATTCTGTTCCTCAGTTAATGTACCCTTAGGCCACCTACACCCATTGCAAATCATGAATACCGCTTCCATAAACACCAGTGTGCAAATGTCCATTCAAGTCTCTGCTCTCAGATCTTCCAAATACATACCCCATAATGAGGTTGTAGGACATTATGGCCCCACATGCTTAGCTTCTTATGGAGCCAACACAGTGACCTCCAGAAAGGCTACATCATTCTGCCTCCTCATCAACAGTTAATAGGTAAATCCCTCCCTCCATGTTTTCTCCAGCACTTTTAGCCTTATTTATATTTCTTTCTACAATCTTGTAGAGATATATTCACATAACATAAAATCATCCACAGCATACAATCAGTTGTTCATGGCATCATCACTTAGTTGTACTTTTATCACCACAGTCAACACTTGAACATATTGATTACTATGAAAACTTTTTTATTTTTTTGGTGAATAATACAAAGATATTAAAAAGAAAATTAAAAATGTCATACAATACAGTGTAATAGTAAGGACAGAAAGCAACACCACCACCAAGAATCCCACATCCCTTCCCCATATCCCCCTTTCATACACATTTAACTTTGGTATATTGTCTTTGTTACATTTAATGGAAGCATAATGGAATGCTACTGTTGACTATAGACTCCAGCTTGTTTTGATTATGTTTTTTCCAGAATACCATCCCCTTTTCAACACTCTGCATGTATTACATTCATTTGTTCTCCCACATGTGAGAACATTTTTATATTTGTACATTTAGCAACAGTCACTGGACACTGCAGGTTTTGCTGAGTTATACAGTCCCAGTCTTCATCATGTATCTTTACCTCTGGTGTCATATATTCCCCTATCCTACCTCTTTCAGCCTTACTCACAGACATTTTTGTTAGTGAACTTACAATATTGTGCTACCATTACACAGTATTATGGTATCTATTTCTGTAACTATACAATCAATCCTGCTGAACATTCTGTAGTCCTTCAGCATCAAATGCTGGATCTCTACCCTCTTTCTGTCTACTGGTAGCCTGTGTTATCAGCTTTTAACTCTAAAAGTTTGCTCACTAATATTAGTTCATATTAGATAGACCATACAGCATTTGTCCTTTTTTTTTCTTTTTTTGGCTAACTTCACTCAACACAATGTCCGCAAGTTTCATTGACATTATTATATATTCCACGTTTTGTTCTGTCTTACACTGCATATTATTTCAACATTTGTATATATCACAGCCTGTTTATCCACTCATCTGTTGATAAACAGTTTGGCTGCTTCCATATCTTGGAAATTGTGAATAATGCCACAATAAACATTGGTTTACAAATGCCCATTTGTGTCTTAATTTTCAGTTACTTTCAGTATATGCCTAGCAATGGAATAGCTAAGTCATACTGCAGATTTATACTTAGCTTCCTGAGGAACTTCCACACTGTCTTCCAGAGTGGTTGCGCCATTCTACATTCCCACCAGCATTGAACAAGTGTGCCTCTTTTCCACATTCTCTCCAGCACTTGTGATTTTCTGTTTCTTGGGTAATGGCCAATCTGATAGGTGTGAGATATCTGATTGTGGTTTTGATTTGCATTTCCCTGATAGCTAGTGAAGCTGACCATTTTTTCATATGTTTTTGAGCCATTTATATTTCCTCATCAGAAAAGTGCCCATGTCTAATGCCCATTTTTCAATTGGGTTGTTTGTTTTTCTGTTGTTGAGCTGTAGGATTCCTTTATACTTTTGGGATATTAAACCCTTATCTGATGTGTGGTTTCCAAATATTGTCTCCCATTTTGTAGGCTGCCTTTTTACTTTTCTAACAAAGTCTTTGATGTACAAAAGTGTTTGATTTTGAGGAGATCCCATTTGTCTATGTGTTCTTTGGTTTCTCACACTTTGGGTGTAAGGTCTAAGAAACCACCTCCTAACACAAGATCTTTCAGATAGTGCCCTACATTTTCTTCTGAGTCATAATTGTCTTAGTGCTTATGTTTAGGTCTTTGATCCAATTAGAGTTCATTCTTGTACAAGGTGTGAAGTAGGAGTCCTCTTTCATTCTTTTGGAAGTGGATATCCAGTTCTCCCAACACCATTTATTTAAGAGGCTGCTCTGTCCCAGTTGATTTGGCTTGACTGCCTTATCAAAGATCAATTGTCCATAGATATCAGAGTCTATTTCTGAACACTCAATTCAATTCTATTTGTTGGTATCTCTGTCCTTATGCCAGTACCTTGCTGTTTTGAGCACTGTAGCTTTGTATTATTCTTCAAAGTCAGGTAGTGTGAGACCTCCCACTTCATTCCTCTTTCTAAAGATATTTTTGGCTATTCAGGGCACCTTGCCTTGCAAAAAAATTGATTATTGGTTTTTTCTATTTATGCAAAGTAAGTTGTTGGGATTTTAATTGGCTTTGCATTCAAAGTATAAATCCATTTAGGTAGGGTTGACATCTTAATTATATTTATTCTTCTGATCCATGAACATGGTACATTCCTCCATTTTTTAAAGTCCTGTTTGAATTCTTTTAATAGTTTCCTGTAATTTTCTTTGTGTATGTCTTTTGTGGCCTTTGTTAAGTTTATTTCTAAATACTTGATTCTTTTGGTTGCTACTGTGAATGGAATTATTTTATTTCTTCCTCTTCTTGCACATTACCTGAGTATAAGAACACTACAGGGAGAACCTAAGATGGTGGCTAGGTGAGACAGGGCAAAAAAAACACCTCCATGAAAAATACTAGATAAAAGGCAAAAAGTGACCCAGAACACCAGTTCCAGCAATGCACCAGCCAGAAAAGGTCTGCTAAATCCACAGGGACCATGCATTTGGCAAAACTGGGAGTCTGTGTTCTGAAACAAGTGAGTGAGCTGGCTGAAAGCCTGGCAGCTGTGCTGTAGTGTAGGGAAACTGTGGGTTGGCATTTGGAGACAGACTAGTTCTTAAAAAAAACAAGAGTGGCTATAGATATGACAGTAAGAACTGTGCAGTGGACCATGGTTGGAGGAGGCTTTGTCAATGCCTCAATATCTGGTATGGAAGGTAGCCCTTCCCACACCCACTGCTGATTGTCTTGGAGCCAGGGGGCAGAAGGGAGCCTAAAGGAGAAAGAAACCACACCCCTTGCAGCCATCTTCCTGCTGGCTGGGGATGCTCCTGCCTGGGGCTGGAGCCACAGCCCAGAGCCACACCAAGGGTCCCAGTGTGATGGGGAGTGTTTCCTGCAGCACTGCACACACACCACAATATTGGCCATGGACAGTGGACCTTAGTGCACCCACAGCTAATTGTCCTGGAGCAGGGAAGGCAGAGCTGTGCAAAAAGAGAGAAATTAACCCAACGCATTCAGCTACCTTTACAGCAGGCTGGGAACACCCCTGCATGGTCAAGCAGCCCAGGGCTTCCCTGGAGGGCCAGCATGAACTTGTGATCTGGCACAGTCTTCCATCAGGAGAGGTCCTGGAAGAGCATGGTTGAGAAGGGGGATCTGCTTGGAAACCCCAGGGACCCTACACCAATACCATGGACTTGTGGGTCAGCAGCAGAGACAATCTGTTGCAAGACTGAAATGAAGGCTTAGACTCTTGCAACAGCCTTAAATCTCTGAGAACACCTGGGAGGTTTGACTATTAAAGCTGCCCTGTCTCCCTAACCACTCAGACACATGCCCCACATTCAGGGTGGAGAGCACTAACAACACACCCAAACTTAGTGCACCAATTGAATCCCACAAGAATCAGATCCCCACACACCACAAAGACAAAGTTAGGGAGAACTGGCTTGAGGGGAATAGGTGACTTGTGGATGCCATCTGCTGGTTAGTTAAAGTGTACACAACCAAGCTGTAGATCTGACATATTAGAGATTGGTATTTTTCATATTATGAAAGAACCTTATCAAACAAAGCAAATGCCAAGAGGCTAAAAAAACAGAAAATTTTAAAGCATAGGATAAAACCAGATGATATGGAAAAACCAAACCCAAACACCCAAATCAAAAGATCAGAGGAAACAAAGTACTTGGAGCAATTAATCAAAGAACTAAAGAAAAACAATGAGAGCATGGCACAGGATATAAAGGACATGAAGAAGAGCATGGCACAGGATATAAAGAACATAAAGAAGACCCTAGAAGAGCATAAGGAAGAATTTGCAACAGTAAATAAAGAAATAGGTGATCTTATGGAAATCAAAGAAACTATTGACCAAATTAAAAATATTCTGGATACCCATAGTACAAGACTAGAGGAAACTGAACAATGACTCAGTGTCCTTGAGGACCACAGAATGGAAAATGAAAAAACAAAATAAAAAATGTGGAAAAATTGAAAAAATCAAAATGGACCTCAGGTATATGAAAGATAAAATAAAACATCCAAATTTAAGACTCATTGGTTTCCCAGAAGGGGAAGAAAAGGGTAAAGGTCTAGAAGGAGTATTCAAAGAAACTGTTGGGGAAAACTTCCCAAACCTTCTACACAATATAAATACAAAAAGCATAAATGCCCAGCAAACTCCAAATAGAATAAATCCAAATAAACCCACTGCAAGACATTCTGATCAGACTGTCAAATACTGAAGAGAAGGAGCAAGTTCTGAAACCAGCAAGAGAAAAGCAATTCACCACATACAAAGGAAACAACATAAGACTAAGTAGTGACTTCTCAGCAGCCACCATGGAGGTGAGAAGGCAGTGACATGACATATTTAAAATCCTGAGGGAGAAAAATTTCCAACCAAGAATACTTTACCCAGCAAAACTCTCCTTCAAATTTGAGGGAGAGGTTAAATTTTTCACAGACAAATGCTGAGAGGTTTTGCTAATAAAAGACCTGCCCTACTTCAGATACTAAAGGGAGCCCTACCAACAGAGACACAATGAAAGGAGAGAGAGATAGAGAGAAATTTGAAAGACATATATGTATAATATTGCATCCCAAATCATCAGGACACACATTCTTACCTAGTGATCATGGATCTTTATCCAGTATAGACCATATTCTGGGACATAAAATAAGCCTCAATAAATTTTTAAAAAATTGAATATATTCAAAGCATATTCTCTGACCACAATGGAATACAAATAGTCAATAACCATCAGAGACTTAGAAAATTCACAAACACCTGGAGATTAAAAATGAGAAGGAAATGAAAACATTCCCAGATAATCAAAAGCTGAGGGACTTCATCACCAGTAGATCAGTCCTATAAGAAATGCCAAAGGGAATTGTGCAGGCTGAAAGGAAGGGATGCTAAACAATTGACTGATACCACATGAAGAAATGAAGATTTCCAGTAAAGATCATGTGGTAAATATAAATACCAATACTACTGTATTTTTGATTTGAACCTCCACTATTTACTTTCTATCAGATCTAAAATACATAAACTGTAAAGATAAATCAGTGGTTTTGGACTCAATGTAAAATTTGTAATTTTTCACAAGAACTACATAAAGGTTGGGGAATGGAGGAGCATAGGAACATAGTTTATGTTTCCTATTGAAGTCAAGTTGGTATCAAAGAAAAGATTGTTATAGATTTAAGATGTTAAATTTAAGCACCATGCTAAACCCAAAAAAAGTATCAGAGAATATGACCATAGAGATGAAAAGTAGAGTATGGGTTACAAGAAGTAGGGGAAGGGACAATGGGGAGTTAAACAAGTGTAGTTTCTGTTTGGGGTGAATGGAAATTTCTAGTAATGGATGGTAGGAAGATGATGGCATTGGAACATTCTAAATGTGATTAATCCCACTAATGGAATTCTAGAGAGGGGTTGGAATGGGAAGATTTAGGCTGTATATATATTCCCACAATTGAAAAAAAAAGACAGTCTAAAGAGATGACAATTAAATGCCAAAGATGATCCTGGATGGGAACTGAGGATGAAGTAGAGGAGGCTCAAAGGGACAGAGTTGGGGCATAAGAAAACAAAAAGAAATATAGAATGTAAGCTTTTTATCAATGTTGAATTTCTTGAATTTTTTAGCTGCACTAAATGGGATTGCATAAAAGAATGTTCTTGTTCATGGGAAATGTATACATGAATTATATTGTTTGTTCAAGGATGTATACATCTTTCTTTCCTATGTTCAGAAGACAGGGCAATAGATAATGTATGATAGATAGGGAGGGAGGGAGGGAGGGTAAGAAAACAATGGTGGTGTGACAGGATGTTAAAGTTGGTGGATCAGGGTATTGGTGGAGGGGGTGGGGTATGCTGGAGTTCTGAGTATGGGGTTTGTATTGTTTTTGCAACTGTTCCTGTAAGTTTGAATTTATTTCAAAATAAAATTTAAAAGTATAACACTACAGATTTTTGCATGTTGATCTTGTAGGCTGCCACTTTTCTGTATTCATTGATTAGCTCTAATAGCTTTGCTGTAGATTTTCCTGGATTTTCTACATCATCTGCAAACAGTGAAAGTGTTACTTCTTCCTCTCAAATTTGGATGTCTTTTATTTCTTTTTCTAGCCTGATTGCTCCAGCTAGAACTTCCAGCACAATGTTGAATAACAATGATGACAGTAGGCATCCCTGTCTTGTTCCAGATCTTATATGGAAAGCTTTCAGTATGTCCTCCTTGAGTACAATGTTAGCTGTGGGTTTTTCATATATTGCCTTTATCATATTGAGAAAATTCTCTTCTATTCCTTTCCTTTGAAATGTTTTCATCATCAAAGGATATTGAATTTTGTCAAATGCCTTTTCTGCATTGATTGAAATGATCATGTGGTTCTTTTGCTTTGATTTATTGATGTAGTGTATTGCATTAATTAATTTTCTTATGATGAACCAGCCTTACATACCTGGAATAAACCCCTCTTGGTTGTGGTGTATAATTGTTTTAATGTGCTGCTGGATTCAATTTATGAGTATTTTATTGAGGATTTTTGCATCTATATTCATTAGATTTGTCTATAATTTTTTGTAGAATCTGTGATTTTGGTAGTAGGATGATGGCTTCATAGAATGAGTTGTTGCATAGCTTTCCCTCCTCTTCAATTTTTTTGAAGATTTTGAGCAGAATTGGTGTTAATTCTTTCTGGAATGCTTGGTAGAATTCACATGTGAAGCCATCTGGTTCTGGGCTTTCTTATTTTGGAGCTTTTTGATGAGTGACTCAATCTCTTTTCTTGTGATTAGTTTGTGGGGGTTCTGTATTTCTTCTTGGATCAATGTTGTTTGATAATGCTTTTTCTAGGAAGTTGTCCAATTCATAAAAGCTGTCCAGTTTATAAGTGTTTAGTTGCTCATAGCATCTTCTCATTATCTCCTTTATTTCTGCAGGGTCAGTAGTTATGTTTCCTATCCCATTTCTGATTGTATTTATTTGCATTTTTTGGGGGGGTAGCTTAGCTAAGGGTCCATCAATTTTGTTGTTTTTCATAAAGAACAAACTTCTGGTTTTTTTGAGTCTCTCTGTTGTTTACCTGTTCTCAGTTTCATTTTTTTTCTGCTCCAGTCTTTGTTTTTTCTTTCCTTCTGTTTGCTTTGTGGTTCATTTGTTGTTCTTTCTCTAGTTCCTCCAGGTGGACAGTTAATTCCACAGTTTTTGTTCTCTCTTCTCTTTTAACATAGTCATTTAGGCATGATTATAATACAGGCATAATTGTCCCTGTCAGCACCACATTTGCTACATCCCATAAGTTTTGATATGTTGCATTTTTGTTGTCTTTTGCCTTGAGGTATTTACCAATTTCTGTTGTAATTTCTTCCTTTACCCACTGGTTTTCTAAGAGTGTGTTGTTTTGTCTCCATATATTTGTGAATCTTAAAATCTTCTGCCTGTTATTTTTTTCCAACTTCATTCCATTATGATCTGAGATAGTATTTTTTATAATATCAATATTTTAAAATTTGTTGAGACTTGCTTTGTGACCCAGTGTGTGGTCAATCCTAGAGAATGTTCCATGGGCACTTGAGAAAAACATGTATCCTGCTGTTCTGGAGTGTAGGGTTCTATAAATGTCTGTCAAGTCTAGTTCATGTATCATAAAATTCAGCATCTCCATTTCCTTGTTGATCCTCTGTCTAGATAGTGTATTGAACTCTCCAACTATTATTGTGGAGTTATCTACTTCTCCTTTCAGTGTTCTCAGTGTGTGCCTCATGAATTTTGGGGCACTCTGGCTTGGTGCATAAATATTTATATTTGTTATGTTTTCATGATGAATTGACCCTTTTATTAATATAGTGTTCTTTTTTATTTTATTTGTTTTACTTTCAATATCTACATTATCTACTATTAATATAGTTACTCCTGCTTTTTTGTTGTTGCTTGCATGAAATAGCATTTTCTAACATTTCATTTTCAGTCCCTGTTTTTGTGTCTAAAGTGAGATTATATTAGACAGCATATAGATGTGTCCTGTTTTTTAATGCATTCAGCCAGTCTATGATTTTTTATTGGGTAATTTAATCCATTAACAATAAGTGTTATTACTTTAAGAGCTGTACTTCTACCATTTTGTCTTTTGGATTTTATACATATCTTATTTTTTTTCTCTCTCCTTTTATCCTTCCTGAGAGATTTCAGTTCTACACTCTTCCAAATCTTTCTGTCCTGTCTTTTCCTATCAGCCTGCAGCAATCCCTTTATTATTTCTTGTAGCATTGGTCTCTTATTCACAAACTCTCTCAGTGTCTATTTTTCTGAAAATATTTCAACCTCTCCCTCATTTTTTGAAAGACATTTTTGCTGGATATAGAATTCTTGGCTGGCTGTTCTTCTCTTTCAGTATCTTAAATATATCATACCACTGCCTTCTCACCTCCATCATTTCTGCAGAGAAATCTGTGCATAGTCTTTTTGAGCTTCCCTTGTATTTGATGGATTGCTTTTCTCCTGCTGCATTCAGAATTCTCTCTTTATCTTTGACATTGGGTAATCTGATTAGTAAGTGTCTTGGAGTAGGTCTCTTTGCATTTATACTGTTTTGATATGCTATATTTCTTGAACCTGTAATTTTCTGTCTTTCATAAGATTTGGGAAATTTTCAGTGAACATTTCTTCTATTATATTTTTTGCCCCCTTTCCCTTGTTTTCTTGTCTGTGACACCCATAACATGTATAATTGTGTACTTCATGTTGCCATTGCACTCTCTAATACCCTGGTCATATTTTTCCATTCTTTTTACTTTCTGTTCTTTTGTGTTTGTGAATTCAAATATCATGTCTTCTAGTTCACTGATCCTTTCCTCTGCCTGTTTAAGTCTACCATTGTATCTCTCCACTGTGTTTTTCATCTCTTTATTGTGCTTTCCTTTCCTATAATTCTGCCATTTGTTTCTTCAAGCTGACAAATTCTTCTTTATGGTCATCCAATGTCTTTTTTTATATCATTCATCTCTTTTGCCATATCTTTACTCAGTTCATTGAATTGATTTTTGAATTGATTTAGGAGATTTGTTTGAACATCTTTAATTAGTTCTTCCCTCAGTTCATTGAATTGATTTAGGATAAGTTTTCTCAGCTCCTGTATCTCAGTTGAGCTATTAGTTTGTTCCTTTTTTTGGTCCATATTTTTGTGTTGCCTAGTATGGCTGATTATTGTAAGCTGTCTAGGCTTCTAATTTTCTGATTTTTTATTATGGAACTAGTTTTCACTCTTTTACCTAGGGTTTTCTTGTTGGTTGTTTTTGTTCTCTATCCTTTGGTGTTCCGTTCAAATTATTCTAGACCTCTAGGTTAAGTTCTACTTAGTTAATCAGAATTTTTCACCTCTTGTTTTTCTGTTTCTTGCCCTGCCTCTGTGAAGCCTTTTTGTGGGAGGGTCACCTCAGATATGGTCAATCCCCATAAGGGAGGCCCAAGTCTCAGGTGGAGTATACGGTGTATCCCTGAGAATGAGACCCTCCCATGAGGGCTTTAGACTCTGTGCTTTTCCTATCCTTTCCAACAGGTTGCACTTGCCAGCCCCCAGATCCACTACCAGTGCAAAGAGGTTCCATGCATTTATTTTTCTGGCTGTTTCTGTCCCTTTTGGGGGCATGGCTGACTGAAACTGGTTCCTGATTTCTAGCCCCTGGGGTCTGAGTTCTTTGAAGGAGGGTTGCCAATTGAGCTTGACAATACCCCCATTTTCTCAGGGAAATTTTGTCCTTCAAGGAACTGTCTCCCCCACTAAGTTCATTGCTTTGTCTGTCAGACCTATCTCAGCTCTCCATTGTGCAGGTCCAGAGCTACTTAGAATCACTAAAAAGAAAGAAAGAAAGACATGAGGAAAAAGAAAAAGAAAAGAAAAAGAAATCCGTTTTTAAGTCCCTTCCCCAGACCTTAAGATTTACCTGGAACTTTAGGCTATTGTCTGGTTAGTTACTTTCCAACAGGTTTAATTCCCCCTTTGCTAGGGGACTATTGATGTGTGAAAAGATAAAGACTCTGAGAGTGAAAATAGAATATGGACAAAAAGTAGAAGAAAAAAAAAGCAAGTGGTTTTGGAGCCAAGGAATGGGTGCCTACTTCTATGTGTCCTCTCTTCCCTGAGTCAACTTTCTGTAAAGAGCTACCTGGATTAGTTATTTTTAAAAAATGAAAAAAAAAAGAGGAAGTAAAAGGAAAAGAAAGAAAAGAAATCAATTTTTAAAGCCTTTACCTAGCTCCCAAGTTTTGTCTAGTGCTTTAGGCTAATGTCTGGATAGTCACTCTCCAACAGTTTTAATCCTGGCCTTGCCATGGGGCTTTTCAAGTGTAAAAAGATAAGGAGTCAGAGAGTGAGAAAGGAAAAGGAACATATAGGGAAAAAAAGCCTTTTTGGAGCCAAGGTACTGGTGCTTCTATGTGTCCTACTTTCCAGAGACTAGCCATTCTCTAGCACTCTGAAGAATCTCAACTGCAAATGTTAATTAATTTGTTAATAATTCTCCAGTTGAGGCTGGGTTGAACCCCTCTTCTTGCTTCCAGCAGATTTTTCCCCTTCAGGGAGACAGCTGTAAGTTGCTCTGTGTGGCATGGTCTGGGAAGGGTGGGGTACCAGACACCTGACCAGGAAACAAGCAAGTTTGTGATCTCAGCTCTTCCACCAATTCCAGACTGTTGTAGGATGTGTGACTGGTCACTGGAGGCCCTTAAAACATTGTCTCATGCAGTTCCTGGCTAATTACCAGCTGCCCTAGAGAAGTGACTAAATTCCACACTTCATTCCTCTGCCATCTTGCCCAACTTCCCTATGGTACCTAATTTTAAGTTATTCTTTATGCATATCAGCTTAAAATCACTGTAATTAGAAGAAAATGACATAACTTTATTCTCCTAGAAAATCTCCTACTGATTTTTTTTTAACAAATGAAAATATATCTTATACTAATCAAGTCCCATTAAAGAAATTATCCACATCACTTTAAAGAGCTGGAAACCTGATACAAAAAATGTATGGGGTTTAACCATTTAATCCTATTTGCTCTTCAAACAGGTATTCCTGGTAATTAATATTTGATTACTATTAAATTGGTTGCATTTATGAGTACTATTAAAATGGTTTATTTCACTTTAAGAAGGTATAAAGATGAGAAACAAAAACATATAAAGATCATTAATTTTAAAAAAGTGATAAATCTGGAAGGCTCAAATAAAATCATTTCCTCAAATCATACAGTCAGAAAGCAAATCCATGAGAATATTTACACAAACACTGAGGTTGTATTGCAAGCAGCTGAACACACATCACCAAACAAGACACAGATGTTTTCTAAGACAATGAAAGGGTTTTCAATGTCATTTATCATAGGAAAATTAAATTTAAATTAAATTTAGCCTATTAAAGTGGCTAAAATAAAAATGTACAATAACTGATAATACAAAGCACTTGGAAGAATGCAGAGCAATTGAAATTCTCAACCATTAGTGTTAGAAGGCAAACTGATGCAGTCACTTTAGAAAACTATCTGACAATTTCTTTGAGGAGAAACCACTTACCCAGTAATACAGTAATCTCACTCTTCATTATCCAAGTAAAATGAAAACATATTCACATGAAGAGTCATATCCAATATTTGAATTCCATGATTGGAAACAATCCATGTGTATACTGACTAGTGAATGGACAAACTAACTGTAGTATATGGCTACAAAGGATGCAACTTAGCAATAAATAGGAACAAACTACTGGTATATTCAAGTACAGATGATTTCAAATACATTATACCGAGTGGAAAGGGAAAACTGAAAATGTTACATACAATGTGATTCCACTTAGATCACATTTGGGACACAGCAAAATTATAACAATGTAGTAGCCAGAAATGGGAGTAAAGGGAGGTGATTGACTGCAGGGTGGTTGAGGGGAGGTTTTAGGGTGTTGGATATGTTCTATAACTTGCTTGAGGTTTAGCACATGTAAATGGTGTATTTATGCTTTTACATTTAAATAAACCTAATTTTTAAAACTACCAGTTACATAAATTAATCTTTGCTTCAGAATCAGAGATAGCTTTCTTGAGAAGAAGATAAGTAGAAGACACTGTAAGGAAGTCTTCTGTAGTGTTGGCAATGTTCTGCTTCCTAGTGTTGATCCTGTTCACAGGGTTATTCTCAGGTCATGCAAATTCATTAAGCTTTGCACTTAGAATATTTTGGCTTCTCTATATGTATATTATCTTTAAAAAATTAAAAAGGGAAGAACTTATTTTGTTCTACTTTTTCTAACAATTTCTGTAACCTTTGTTCCTTAAATGCTCATTGAATCAGTCTTATCATCATACTGATTCTCCTGTTAAGGAAATAGTGTACATATTTTTGCCAAATATATATTTTAAATTTGAATGAGTCAAGAAGTTTGCATTTTGAAAATGATAGTTTAGCATGTTTTAGGTCTGTCAGCTTCCTCAAATTTTAATTATCTTTTTTATCTCAAAGTGCTTTTCTTCATATCTGTCCTTTCCATTTTTGCTTTCCTTAACTCTGCTTTCTATGCTGACTATTCACTCCTGTATTTTCAACTTATTCTTGTTTCCTGTTTTCCCTATGTTTTATTTTTAGTTAACTACTGAGTTCTGTGAAATGTCTTTTCATATCTTCCTGATATCTATCAATATCATTTCAGATTAACAACAGTATCTTGAATATTAAACTGTCACTTAAATGTATTTTTAATTATTTTACAATAATAAATTATGGTATTCATTTCCCTGGCACATTAATTTTCTGAGACCTACATCCTCTAGATCTTCCTTGTTTGCAACTTTCCTTCCAATGTTTCAGCCCTACTCATTTTACTTTTGTCTGTCTTGTCTCAGTTTGATTCAATTTTATTTTTAGTTTTGGTTTCTTTTTCTGTCTCTCAACTAGAGTGTTTACTCAGTTTATGGTAATCTTTATTGTCTGCACATCCTTTAAGGTGGGTAACAGAAAAGAATTCTCTCTGTCATGTTTTATCACTAGTTTCAGATTTTGGCTCCAATGTCACCTCATCATGGGGGCCCACCTTACCCCCCTCTAAAATATGGCAGAACCTGATCACAACACTATACTTTATCCTGGAGTGTTTATAGTCCATGGAATTATTTGTTGTATATCAGCCCAACATAACAGACCTCAAAATTATTTTTAATAAATACACTATAGGAGCATCTAGAGAATGTAAAAAGTAAAATTCCATTGGTTTTCACTTACCTACTGATGTTCAATTCCTGTATTTTTGTTCTAGGTGTGTCAGTGTGTGTGTGCATGTGTGTGTGTGTTATCAATTTTTCTGAGTAAACTGTAAGTTATTTTGCTGAACTCACAATATTACAACACTTATGAAGACTTAAAGAGCATTATGATTTTTATATATAATTCCACATGCATGTCATGTTTGTAATGTCATTATCACTTTATATAATAATCCTTCAAGTAAGCTCAAAATGTACACCTTATTCATTGCAAACACAGACCTGTGTAATTTAAACAGAGAAGTAAAATGAATTTGGATCATTATCAACCTATGTGCTTAGATTCTGCAAAAGATCTATTGTAGTATAACATTGATACATTTTATTATATTTACCAGTATTTTGAATATAATATTTGTTACATTGGAAGGATGAGAATATTGGCCTCAGAGAATTTAAGTGCTAACTCATGTCAGAGCTTATCATATGTATTTATTTCTCATATTTCATGACTTCTTATATAGTTTTAAAACATGTATGTATATATTTTCCATTTTAATGAGAAGCTAAAGAACTATAGTCATTCAACAAATGTCAACATGGGCTGCATTTTTCCAGTACCTTTTATTTTTTATTTTTGAATAAATCATCATGTTGTTTGTTTAGAAGCAGAAGAAAACTGGATCATATTCCCCTGGAGATATCTATTGTAGGTTACAAAAGTTACATAAATGGGTATAAACCATCTAAATAAAGTTTTCAGAGTGTAAAGTACATATGTATTTCAGTTACACAGGTAAAGTGAAATTTCAGATAATGTACAGAAAATTTGAGGAGAAAGAATGCAACATACCAAGTTTTGCTATGAAATCCCTGGTACTAACAATTTTGTTCTTGCCTATTGCCTAGGAACTACCCCTGAAATCTGTCATGTAGAGTTCTACATAAGTTTGGAAGCCAATCCTTATTGGAAAACACCAAAGAAAAAAGTTATAAAATTTATATTTGTAATGGTAAATGAGAACCTTCCAAATAAGTTGGGTGTTTCCAATGACATATAGAAGAAGGCATTCCAGTTCAAAATAAGAGCAAGGGAAGTAGGGTGTAAGCTTCAATGGTTATGAAACATATCAATAGAGGGCAAGGAAACTTCAGTTGTCTGTTGACTTATATTATAATGAGGAAAATGATTATTTTAAGCTTATATTGCTAGCCATGTAATCTGGAAGCCATTTTGATTGCTTGGGTTTCATAGTCTTTTTATGACTGTCTCTTTTGTTCATAGCTTTTTCTCTGGTCTTAATGGCTTTAAAAATATACTGATGCATTAAGAATCAGGATGTGTTTTCTTTCATGATGGGGGCAAGGAGTGGTTTCAAAGTAAAGCCATGGTACAATAGGAAGTAATATGTAACAGTGAAGAGTACATACACATAGAGGGAGACTTGGAATTCAATCTTAACTCTGGCATATATCAGTGTGAGACTTCCTATAGAGATGAAATGACACAATAAGTTATAGTTATTATTGTTTATCTTCTTTTGCAAATGTTGAGTTCTAATTTTGAGTCCAAGATATTTAGAGTTTTCAGCTTTTTTTTTAAATATTATTCATGGAAGCTATCTTAAAAGAATTTCTAAAAGTTTGTCCATTATTATTAAATTATTTAACAATCACAGTCACTTTGCCCAGATAATTTCTGAGTCCTTTCAATATGTGCTAATATGGATTTAGTCATGCATAATATAACTCTTTCAGCATTTAAAAAATATACTATTTGGGGGTTATGAAAGGGTAGTAGATGATAACTACAAATGCATTTATAGCATTTTAATCATACTATTAATCACTGGATTTAAGCCAGATCAAATGTTTGTGTGCAAAAACTAATCACAAAATAAATATACGTAGCTAAAGGATGGAACACTTGACCAAAGGCTCTAGTCACATATATTTTAATGTTTTGGTTATAATATTAATTTTGTGAGTCAATGTTTGTATTTAAAAATATATTTGATGATAAAAGTCCAGTTATGTGAGTCTCCATTTATAACCAAGAATGATATAGATATAGATATAGATGATATAGATATAGATACAGATATAGATATAGATATAGATGTAGATATAGATATAGATAGAATTACTGCTTTACACATTTAATTAGTCTCCCTGGCCTTCATTATTGTGCCTGCTTCCTCATTCAAATTTATTGCTGTTTTAAACAGGAGCAAAGTTTGCAAAACCTAGTCCCACACAGCTTTTAATAATAAGCTCTTTCATGAACATGTATTTTCAGTTTACAAATTCTATTTTATTTACCTTTCACTATTGTGGATGCTGAACATCACTGAACTGATGGTAAGGGTTGTTACAGGGATGATTTTTTTGTGAGTTCTAATCACATCTAAAGAATTATAGGTTGATTTCATCTTATTCATCAAAGTTTGTATTTTGTTTCTTTCAGTTCTTTTGCCTCATCTACAAAAACACTTTTGTCTCAACCTCTCTTCAGCTAATGCTAAGGTCAACCCTTCCTTTGAAAAAAAGATAAAAAAGCTTTAGGTTATTCCAGTCAGGTCATTAACATATTTTCTAGTCAAATAAAAAATTTAAAAGCATTTTATAGTGTTATATTCACTTAAGATATTTCATTAATTACAACAGTTGGTTTGGGAGTTCCCATTTCTTTTGTTTCATGTATTTCTTTCCTGTTTATAGATTTCATCCTAAGATCTGTATTCTCTGATGCCTCATTTAAACATTTCTCTTTTTCTCTGACTTTATTTCCACAAATTCTTATGACTTTTTTTTTTTGCCTGATATTGACAGTTCTTCAATTGTCCAAGAAGAATGTTGGAATGCAGCTTTCTTTTCCTTCCATCATTATTTCTAATCCAGATGGATTTTCTCTAAATAATGGGGTCCATGTCAGTATAGTAAAACTACAGCTTGACTTGTATGACAAATTTAAATAATTTACAGAGTGTTACCTGTATAAGACCTTAAAACTGATTCAAATTTCCTGTGTGGTGAATACATGAGATATAAAAATAAATGTAATAAAGACTAATAAAATCTTTCTCCAACCAGTGCTACATATGGGCTAATCAATGAAATTTTGAATTCTGTTACAGGTAACACTTAACTCTTAATATGTTTAAGGAGAGGACCATTCAGGAAAGATTTTTATTTTACTCTTGTTAACTTTCATTTCTTTATGCACTGTTAACTATACTCACAATAACGTGGCTCCATCATCTCAATTCATTACCAAACCTTTATGTTTCAGCTATATTAAAATGCTGCATATATAAGCATCTGCTCCCCATTCTCTAGCCTCATTCTATAACCTGGTAACCTATACCCTGGATTGTATTTCTAATAGCTTACATATAATAATAAGTTCATATTAAGGAGATTGTACAATATTTGTACTTTTGTGTCTGGCTTATTTCACTTAACATAATGTCCTCAAGGTTCATTTATGCTGTCACATACTTCATGACTTAATTTCTTCTTACTGTTGAATAATATTCCATTATATATATATGTCACATCTGTTCATGGGCACTTTGTTTCCATCATTGGGCAATTGTAAACAATGCCACTATGAACATCAATGTGCAGATTCTGTTCACATCCCTGGTTTTAGTTCTGCTGGGTATATACCAAGCAGCAGAATTGCTGGGTCAAAGGCAACTCTATAATTAGCTTCCTGAGCAACTGCCAAACCATGCTGCAGAGTGGATGTACCATTTTACATTCCACCCAGCAGAGAATAAGTGTTCCTATTTCTCCACATCTTCTCCAATACTTGTAGTTTCCTGTTTGTTTAATAGTGGCCTTTCTAGGATGTGTGAAATGATATCTCATTAAGGTTTTGATTTGCATTTCTCTGATAGCTAGTGAAGCTGAGTATCTATTCATGTGCTTTTTAGCCATTTGTATTTCCTTTTCAGAAAAATGTCTATTCATCTCTTTTGTCCATTAATAATTGGGTTGCTTATCTTTTTATTGTTGAGTGCTAGGGTTTCTTTATAAACTTTATCTCAAACCCTGATGAGGATTGTGGTCCCCAAATATTTTCTCACATTAATTTGGCCTCCTTTTCACCCTTTAAACAAAGTCCTTTGAAGCACAGATGTATTCAGTTTTAAGTAGATCCCATTTATCCATATGTTCTTTCTTTTCTTGTGCTTAGGGTATAAAGCTTATAAAAATTACAGCCAATCACTAGATCTTGAAGATGTTTCCTTATATTTTCTTCTAGGAGTTTAATGGGACTGATTCTTATATTTAGGTCTTCGAACCATTTTGTGTCAATTTTTGTAAACAGTGCATTAAGGGTCTTCTTTCTTTCTTTGGGATATGGATATCCAGTTTCTCTAGCATGATTTATTGAGGAGACTGTTCTCTCCCAGTTTAGTGGTCTTAAGAGCCATGCCATTTATTAATTGACCATAGATTTTAGGATCTAATTCTGAACTCTTATTTCCATACCATTGATTTATATGTCCATCTTTATGAGAGTACCATGATGTTATGACTACTGTTGCTTTATAATAGGTTTTTTTAATTTTTATTTTTATTGAGATTGTTCACATGCCATACAATCATCCAAAATCATAAAAAATCATCCAAAATGTGCAATCAATTGCCCCCGGTAACCTCATACATCTGTGCATCTATCAGCACAATTATTGTTCAATTTTTAGAACTTTTACATTACTCCAGACAAGAAATAAAGACAAAGAAGCCAAAAAAAAAAAAAAAAAAAGAAAGGAAACTCAAATCCTTCCATAATCCTAACCATCACCCCTCCTCCATTATGGATTCATAGTTTTGGTACAGTACATTACTGTTTATGAAAGAATGTTGAGATACTACTAGCTGTAGTATATAATTTGCAATAGGTATATAGTTTTCCTTATATGTCCCTCTATTATTAACTTCTAGTTGTATTGTCATACATTTGTTCTCACTCATGGAAGAGATTTCTAATATTTGTACAGTTAATCACAGACATTGTCCACCATAGGATTCAGTTTTATACATTCCCATCTTTTGATCTCCAACTTCACTTCTGGTGACATATATGATTCTGAGCTCCCCCTTTTCACTTCATTCACATACCATTCTGCCCTGTTACTTATTCCTGCAACATGCTACCATCACCTCTGTTCATTTCCAAATGTTTAAGTTCATCCTAGTTGAATATTCTGCTCATACCAAGCAACCACTCCCCATTTTTAGCCTCATTCTATACCTTGGTAACTTATATTTCATGTCTATGAGTTTACACATTATAATTCCTATCATTGACACCCTGCAGTATTTGTCCTTATGTGTCCGGCTCATTTCACTCAGTATATTGCCTTCAAGATTTCATCATCAACCCACTTTCTTTAAGATGGTTTTGTTCACATGCTATACATTTCATCCTAAGTAAACAATCAGTGGTTCCCTGTATAGTCACATATTTATGTGTTCACCACCCTCACCACTATCTATATAAGGGCATCTACATTTCTTCCACAAAGCAGGAGGAAGAGTCAGAGAAGGTAAAGAGGTGAAAGAAAAAGAAAAAAGAAAGAGAAAAAACATAATAACTAGGAAGCAGCAAAAGGAAAGCTAAACTTAAATCAAAGTAGAATAGAGTCAGACACCACCACCAATGTCAAGTGCTTCACACCCTTCCCCTATGCCCCTCTCTTATCTGCATTTACCTTGGTATATCAGCTTTGTTAAATTAAAGGGAGCATAATACAATGATTCTGAAACTATAGTCTCTATTTTCTGTTGTTTGCATTCCTCCCTCAATGCCTCCCCATTTTTAACACCTTGCAAGGTTGACATTCGCTTGTTCTCCTTCATGAAAGAACTTATTTGTACATGTTATCACAATTGTTGAATGCACTAGGTTTCACTAAGTTACACAGTCCCAGTCTTTATCTTTCCTCCTTTCTTCTGCTGTGCCACATGCTCCCAAACTTCATCTCTCAAACATATTCATAGTTATCTTTTACAGTGTAGTTACATTGCTGTGCTACCATCTCCCAAAATTGTGTTCCAAGCCTCTCACTCCTGTCTTCTCCTATCACTCTGTAGTGCTCCCTTTAGTATTTCCTGTAGGGTGGGTGTCGTGTTTACAGACTTTCATTGTCTGTTTGTCAGAAAATATTTTGAGCTCTCTCATATTTGAAGGACAGTTTTGCTGGATATAGGATTCTTGGTTAGCAGTTTTTCCTCATTCAGTATCTTAAATATATCACACCACTTCCTTCTTGCCTTCATGGTTTCTGATGAGAGATCCTCACATAGTCTTATTAAGCTTCCTTTGTATGTGATGGATCACTTTTCTCTTGCTGCTTTCAGGATTCTCTTTTTGACATTTGATAGTCTGAATACTAAGTGTCTTGATGTAGGCCTATTCAGATCTATTCTGTTTGTAGTATGCTGTGCTTCTTGGATCTGTAATTTTATGTCTTTCTTAAGAGATAGGAAATTTTCTTTGAGTATTTCCTCTATTTTTGCTTCTGACAATTTTCCCTTCTCTTCTCCTTCTGGGACACCAATGATATGTACATTCTTGTATTTTATTTCATCTTTAAGTTCACAGAGACATTGCTCATATTTTTGCATTCTTTCCTCTATCTGCTCCTTTGTGTGTAGGCTTTCAATTGTTTTGTTCTCCAGTTCCTGAGTGTTTTCTTCTGCCTCTTCAGATCTGCTGCTGTATGTTTCCATTGTGTCCTTCATCTCTTATGTTTTGCCTTTCATTTCCATAGATTCTGCCAGTTGTTTTTTTGAGCTTCCAATTTCTGCCTTATGTATGCCCAGTGTTTTCTTTATAGCCTTTAGCTCTTTTGCCATATCTTCTCTAAACATTTTGAATTGATTTAGCATTAGTTGTTTAAATTCCTGTATCTCAGTTGAAGTGTAAGTTTGTTCCTTTGACTGGGCCATAACTTCATTTTTCTAAGTATAGGTTGTAGTTTTCTGTTGTCTAGGCATCTGACCTCCTATGCCACCCGTCAGGTTTTCCCAGATGAGGACAAGCTCAGGTGACATAAGGAGGAAATATTCAGTATCCAGTTTCCCTGATGGTTTGTCTTAGAGGATTGGCACACCTTGAGTTTTTTTGCCAAACATGTGGTGCCTATCATCCTGTCACATGCTGGTGTAAGGTTGTGTGGCCTGTGGCTCTCCTCTCCCAGGCTCTGGGGTCTGGTTCTGAATGTAAGGCAGGTAGTAGAGCTGGGCCCCTCCTCTTTCTTCTTGGGAAGATATGCCCCCTAGAGAGAGGTCATTTGCACATAAATTGATTCTTTGTTTCTCTGACTCTGCTATCTCCACCCTTGTCTGGTCAGAGTGCTGCTATTTTAAAATGGCTGAGGCTTTCTCTACTGTAAAGCAATGTGAGCTGAAACATAGGCTATCTCCACTGAGCTGCCCAGGTTGATAAAGAGAGGCAGGGACAGAAAGCCTTTTTCCAGATTCATGCATTGGACAGACATAGCACCCAATCCTCTGGGTTCCCCATCCTGAGACAGATATGTTCCCTGACTCTCCCAAGGTTGATCATTACCAAATGCCTCTCTCTGCTTGTTGGGGAATCACTGTACATATTGAACAGTTGATGTTAAAACCCCAGTTGGAGCTTGGCTGAGGCACACTCACTTTTTCCCCAGAGTGCTGCTCTATAGCACTGCAAGGCTTCAATGAGGTTGGGGCTCTTGGCTCTCTGTGCAGGTCCACAGATTTTACTTACTGATTTCATATTGCAATCTTGGGCATTCCTCCCAGTTCCTGTTGGTGTATGATGAGTGAACAGTTATGTTTCTCTCCCCACAGTTATTCCAGGTTATTTACTAATTTTTCTGTAATTTATGAATTGTTCCAAGGGGTAACTGGCTTCCACTCCTCTCTATGCCATCATCTTATCTTGCTCTCTATAATAGGTTTTAGTCAGGAAATGTGTCTTCCATATTATTTCTACTTTTTCAAGAATTTTTTTTGCTATTCAAGGACACTCACTCCTCCAAATAAATTTGATATATTGGTTTTCCAAATCTCCACTGTAGGCTGTTAGGACTGTGATTGTGATTGCTTTGAACCTACAAATCAATTAGGAAAGAATTGACATCTTAAAGATATTTAGTCTTCCAATCCATGAACATTGAATGTCCTTTCAATTATTTAGGGTTTCTTTGATTTCTTTAAGCAGTATTTTGTAGTTATCTGTGTACAGGTCCTTACATCCTTTGTTAAATTTATAACTAGATAATTGATTTTTAGTTTCTATTTTTCCTTTTCAGATTGTTCATTACTAGTTTAGAAAAAAAATATTGATTTTTGCATGTTGATCTTGTTTCTCACAACTTTGTTGAATTTGTTTATAAGCTCTAGTAGCTTTGTTGAAAAATTTTTTGGACTTTCTGTATATAGAAATCATGTCATCTGCAAATAGTGAATGTTTTACTTCTTTCTTTCCAATTTGGATGTATTTTATTTGTTTTTTTGGTCTGACTTCTCTTGTTAGACCTTCTTGCCCAATGTTGAATAACAGTGGTGACAGTGGAGAATGTTGTTTTTTTTCAGATCCTAGAGGGAAAGTTTAAATTTTTCACTATTGGGTACAAAATTAGCTGTTATATATATATATATATATATATATATATATATATATATATATATATATATACTCTTTATTAGGTTGAAGATGCTTCCTTTTATTACTATAATTCAAATTGCTTTTATTAAGAAAGAATCCTGGATTTTGTCAAATGCTTTTCTGCAAATATTGAGATGGTCATGTGGTTTTTCCCCTTTGATTTGATAATCTGGTATATTACATTAATTGATTTTCTTTTGTTTAACCATCCTTGCATGACTGGGATAAATCTCACATGATCATGGTGTATATTTCTTTTGATATGCAAGTATTTTTATGAGAAGTTGCATTTATATTCATTAGAGAAATCAGTCCACAAATTTCTTTTCTTATACTAACTTTTACTGGCTTGGTATTAAGGTAATGTGGGATTCATTGAATGAGTTAGGTAGTATTCTCTTTTCTTCAGTTTTTTGGATCATTTTGGGAAGGATTGATATTCATTCTTCTGGGCAGGGTAAAAGATTGGTAGAATTCACCTGTGAAACCATCTAGTCCTGGGCTTTCCTTTTTGGGAAGTTTTTGATCATTGAGTCAGTCTTTTTACTTGTGATTTACTTGAGGTTATCTAATTTCTTCTCATGTCAGTGTATATTGTTTATGTGTTTCTAGGGAGTTGTGTATTTCATCAAAGTTTTCTTGTTTGTTGGCATACATTTTTTTTTTCATAGTATCCTCTTCTGAAAATTTTATTTCTTTAGAGGACATGGTAATGATCCCATCTCACTTCTTATTTTATTTATTTCCATCTTTTTTTTCTGTCTTTGCCAGCCTAGCTAAGGGCTTTTAATTCTAGTGATCTTTCCAAAAAAAGTGACTTTATTAATTCTATCTGTTCATTTTTATTCTCCATTTCAATGATTTCAAACTAATCTTTGTTATTGATTTCCTTCTGCTTATTTTGCAATTAGTTCTCTTTTAATTCTCTACTTTCTCCAGTTGTTCAGTAAGTTTTTTAGTTTTATTTATTTCTGACTTTTTAATATAGGTGTTTAGGAATAGAAATTTCCATCTCAGCACTGACATCATGGCATCCCACAAATTTTGATGCTTTCTGTTCTCATTTTCTTTCATCTTGTGGCACATACTGATTTCTCTTGCAATTTCTTCTTTAACCCACTGGTTGTTTAAGAGTCTGTTGTCCAAAACCCATGAATCTCGAAGACAATTTTATAAAAATGTAGCTTATGAGGGGTGACAATGGGATTGGGAAAGCCATAAGGACCACACTCCACTTTGTCTAGTTTATGGATGGATGAGTAGAAAAATAGGGGAAGGAAACAAACAAACAAACAGACAAAGGTACCCAGTGTTCTTTTTACTTCAATTGCTCTTTTACTCTTTAATTATTATTCTTGTTATTTTTGTGTGTGTGCTAATGAAGGTGTCAGGGATTGATTTAGGTGATGAATGTACAACTATGTAATGGTACTGTGAACAATCAAATGTATGATTTGTTTTGTATGACTGCATGGTATGTGAATATATCTCAATAAAATGAAGATAAAAAAAGTCTGTTGTTTCTTCCCCATATATTTGTAAATTTTCTGGTCTTCTATTATTGATTTCCAGCTTCATTCCATCATGTAAGAGAAAGTGCTCTGCATAATTTTAATCTCTTTTTAAATTATTAAGACTTGTTTTTTGCCCCAACATATGATATATCCTGGACAATGTTCCACAAGCACTTGAGAAGAAAATATAACCTGCTGTTTTGGGATGTAATGTTCTATGTAATTCTGTAAGTTCCAGTTCATTTATCATATTATTTATGTTCTCTATTTAGATGTTGTATCTGTTGAAGAGAGTGGTGTGTTGAAGTCTCTCACTATTATTGTATAGACAACTATTATTACCTTCAGTTTTGTCAGTGTTTGCTCTTGTTCTTTGGGGCACATTTATTAAGGCATAAATATTAATGATTTCTATTACTTCTTGCCCATTTAAAAATATACAGTGTCCTTTATCTCTAAACATTTTTGCAGTTACAGACTATTTTCCTTGATGTTGGTATAGCTACCCCAGCTTTTTTTGGTTACTGCTTGAGTGTAACATTTTTTCTGTCCTTTAAATTTAAACCTATTTGCATTTTTGGATCTAAAATGAGTCTTCTAAACAGCGTATGGATTTTTTCCCAGTCTATGATTCTGTGTCCTTTGAATGGGGAGATTAATTCATTAACATTCAATGTTATTACTGTAAAAGCAGTATCTACTTTAACCATTTTATCCTTTGGATTTTACTTGTCACATCATTTTCTCTTTATTTATCCTCTTAGTTACACTTATAATTCTCTTTATTTACATACATTCTTCTAGGCCTCTCTCTCTCTTGTGCTTTCTTTTCAGCCAGCACAACAACTCCCTTTAGTATTTCCTATAGGGCTAATCCCTTGCTTACAAACTCTCTCAGCTTCTGTTTATCTGTGAGTATTTTAAACTCTCCCTCATTTCTGAAAGACATATTACTGTGTAGAACATTGTTTGTTGACAATTTTTCTGTTTCAGTCTCTTAAATATGTTGTACCTTCTCACCTCCCTGGTTTCTGATGTGAAATCAGCACTTAGTCTTATTTAGCATCTCCTCTCATGTTGAATCACATTTTTCTTGCTGCTTTCACATTTTTTCCCCTTCTGTGTCATTTGACAGCTTAGTATGTTTCTTGGAGTGTGTTCATTCAAATTTAATCTGATTGAAGTATGTTGGCTTCCTGGATTTGCATATTTATGTGTTTTATAGGGGACAAGAAATATTTAACTGTTATTTCCTCAAACATCCTTGTGACCCCTTTCACTACTCTTCTGTTTCTGGAACACCTATGAAGCTTTGATGCTTAGTTTTTTGCACTTGGTGTTATCATCATTTCCCTGAAACCCTGATCAAAAGTTTTTCATTTATTTCACCATTTGTTCTTTTGGCCATTCAAATGTATTTGCTGTCAACTAACTTGCTGATCTGTTCTTCTGCTTGTTCCAATCTACAGTTGTGTGTCTCTAGTATACTTTTAATTTCATCTACAATGCCTTTCATGCTCATAAAGTCAGTTATTTCTCTATGTATACACTCAAATTCATCTTTGTGCTTTTCTTGTATTTTCTTAATATTCTATTTATGTTTGTGCATCTCTTTCTAAATTGATTCAGGAGATTTCCATGAATACCTTTGATTAGTTGCTCCACAATCCATGTGTCATCCAACTTTTTGTTTTTTTCCTGTGACTGGGAAATTTTTTCCTGTGTTTTATTATGCCTTGTGATTTTCCCCTGATATCTGATCATCTCATTATCTTGATGGGGCTGTTCTGAAGGTAAGTTTCTCTCTTGTCTAAGATTTAGATGTTGTCTGGGTTTGTATTATGGTACTTCTTTAAAAATTGTATTGCCAGTGTTTCCCAGGCAAAACACAGCTGATTGCCTATGCAGGGACAGTAGATCAACTCCAATGGACCTGAGATAAGGCCTGGAGAGAACCTAAGGAGCCATTCTTTTTTCCTTCACTGTCTGGCCTACACAGCTTATGTACTCCTCAGTTACTGTTCCTCTGAAACTGTTTAATTCAGTATGCCTGTGAGCATCTGACCAGGTTGAGGTGCAACTGCGGGGATCTCACTCTGCCAGCCAATATCTGGCCCAATGGTGGGCTCTTCACCCCATGTAAACTAAGGGTAGAGGATACCTGAAGCTGCCTTCTTCCACAGCCATTCCTCAGACCTAAATTGGGACTTCTCCTTCTGTCCCCATCAAGGATGGGGAATAAGCACCAGAAGAAACAGCCAGAATTGCATTCTCTGCCCTCATTTTCTTAGTTCCTTTCTCCTTAAATGACCTGGGTGTTAAATGTTCTCCCCTGTGACCTAGGTCCATGAAGAGTTAATTTGGACATTTTCTGCCTGGCAACTTGCTGCTTTCAGGAAAGAAGTAGATTTTGCTATTCCTTCCCTAATCCTCCATTTTGGAAGTTCCTCCTTTGTGCTCTTTTGTATTCTGTCATCTCCAGTGTCTTGAATCCTGCTGTGGGTCACTATGGACTTGGATCTCTATATTTGGATACATGTGGATATCTGCCTCACTTCTTTAACAGATTTTACAGTCTGTTCCCCTGGTGGAAGATGGGATGGATACTGGCACTGCCTCTGGGCATTTCCCAAGCTGCATGGGACTGAATGAAGGGGAGGGAAGAGGACCTGCCAGTCAAGGATGGAAGTCTTCTACCTAATATTTTCCCCTATGATTTAGAATTTGTGATCCTTCTCCAGTATTTCTCTTCCTCCAGAATTCTGAGGAAATGAGATTTGCTCTGTTTTTACTGAATCTCAGGGAGAGGTTGTCATTTGATGTCTTACTTAGTCATTTTGATGACACCATTTATGAGTCACTTTTAAAAATTTATCAGAATTAATCTACCACTTTCAATAAATTGTCATATTTTAACCTGAAGGAGCTACATTATCTGACAATATTGCAATACATTTTAAAGGTAATGTTCAATATAAATATGCATGACCTTTCATTTGAAAAGCAAAAATATATAAAACTAAAAACACCACCTTAAGTTATTCTTTGTTAAAGAGGAAATAAAATATTTAAATCTAGAATATTTATATAATGGATGACAATGTGAATAATGTGTAGCATTGCATATAAAACAATGTGGAATTCAGAAGACTAATGGTAATGCTATATAGAAATATTGATTGTATAATGAGATAGAGGATCAAAATCTACTTCATTTAAAATCTTTGAACAGATTTTGACTTATGCCATGTCAATGTAAGTAGTACAATAATTCCCCTGCAATCACAAACAACTTGAAACCTGAACAAAATATGAAAACTATTTGAAGTCATTGGAAGTAAGCATAAGAAGTCAATTATACATGAAAAAATGGGTATGTATGAGAAGGGAATCATATCTACCTTGTCTTTCTGAACTCCTTGCTGATCAGGGAATAAGAGTACAAGCAGAGTATAAAGGACTTGAATACATCAAGAGGCAGAGATTAGGGTTTCTGCAATATGAAGGATCTGAAACATTAAAGATAGGATATCCAAAACAGATGACCCAAATATCAGCCCTGAGATTCTCTAAAGGTCCATAGCTGGAAACATAGCTCTATATGTACAGATAGAGGATCAATAGGCCTAGCAAAAAGAGTCTACTACAGGCCTGAGAGCAATACATAAATAACAATGGCCATGACAAGCCAGGCTTAGCTAGTATGGTGATTATCTTTGATTAACTCAAGCGTGAAGTACGACATTAAAAAAAGTCACAAGGCAAAGGTCAATGCCCTGTAGTAAATACCATACTCCAATGTTGACAAAATAAAACAGAATTCAATGAAGAATAATATAAATCCTGAGAGTTACAAAAGGCATTGACAGGAATTTATTACCTGGCAGAACAAAAACTCAATACCCCTTACCAAATGACAACATAGTCTAGAGTCCATAAAATGTATCATATATAAAGTACAGTAAATTTCATGAAAATAGCCAAATATAAGACAAAGATAAAAAATGTGAACCATATTAGTGGAAAAATATTAATGGAAACATAGTTCATGATGAACCCAAGTTTTAATTAGCTGCCAAGGACTATAAAACACTTTTAAATATGTTTAATAACTTAGGGAATATATGAACTTAATGAGGAAATATATATGAAATCACAGCAAAAAAAAGCAGACTAAAATAAACATATACTAAATACAAATTCTGGAAAGCAAAAGTAAAATATATGATAATGAAAAATTTTCCAGAAGCTATGAAAGAGAACGTCAGTAAACTTGAAAGCAGATCATTACATATTTCTTTTCCAACAGAGGAGCTAATAGAGAAACAAAAATAGCAATAACAACTACACTTTAATATAAAGAACAGAGTCTCCACTGATCAACAAAATTGAATAAAAAATTGCTGTAATTTTATAAATTTTGGAGAAAAATATCAGCCTACAGATCTAAGAATTTCTGAACATCCCATAAAATTAAATCCAATATATAAACATGCACACATAACCCTCTGCTTCCCAAAGAAGTACACAACAATGAAACTACAGAATAGCATTTGCACTCGGAGTTTGATAGAGTGACAGCCTAACCCTTTCCAAAGCTTACTCAATGTTTTTGATCTGTCCAAACACTGGATTGAAGACTCCAACACCTCCATATATTAGGGTGATGTCTGGATTCTAGGGTACATTCCATTCATCTTGGTGTTGGTTGGACTCTCCACAATCTGGGACACAGGATCAACATGCTTAGAACACTGGGGTGGTGGTTTAAAACTGGGGTCTTGGGACTGGGAAAGTTTAAAATTTTAAGCATTCAGGATACCTAAGGGTGGTGGTGATGGCTTATTGCAGACCTTCAAGCTTCCTGGGAGTGGAGGCACTGGCTCTTTTGCACAATTCCTAAGGGCAGGAGTGGTGTGAGGACCCAGGGCCTAAAACTAACAGCTGTGTTTGCAGGTATATTTCCTTGTGGCCCTCTTGGAGAGAAAGGTCTTCCATAATGACTTTTGACCATTCTGTGTCCATCTGTGTCCAGTTTGCTAATGCTGCTATTATGCAACATACAAGAAATGGATTGGCTTTTATAAAGGGGGTTTATTAAGTTACAAATTAATGGTCTTAAGGCCATAAAAAGTGTACAGACTAATGCATGAACATTAGTATACCTTCACTGAAGGATGGTCAATGGTGTCTGCAAAACCTCTGTTAGCTGGGAAGGCATGTGGCTGGCCTCTACTGATCCCAGGTTGTGTTCCAGCTCCTCTCTCAACTCCTGTGCATTCTTGATTCTTTCTCCCAGGACATTTCTCTCTAAGCACCTGGGGATGCTCTCTTAGTGTATCCTGGGCCAAACTCTGGGCTGCATCTCTCAGCTTATCCTCTCAAAATTTCCTTCAGTCCACATCTCCAAATGTCTCAAAGCATCAGAGTCAGCAAGAGTCTGGACCTGTGTGGCTCTTCCTAAAGGAACCCAGTAATTTATCAAGACCCATACTTAATAGGTGGGCCCACAACTCCATGGGAATAATGTAATCAATGGTTTCACCTACATTTGGGTGAGTCACATCTCTATGGAAACATTCTAATCCAAATATCACACATGATTGTATTAAAAGATCATAGCTTTATCATAGGGGACATAATATATACAAACTGGCACAATCTGTTTCCCCACTGATTACACCCTTATCATGACCAAGGCATGCTGTGCCCAGATAAGAGTGAGCACCTGGTTACAGGGTTTTTGCACTCTATTTTGTATTTGGTGATTTCATTCTGCTTTTCTTTTGGCAATCCAATTGGGTTACCCATTGTGACATATCCCCAATGGTGGTCCTCTCCTGGTCTTCCTTGCATGTGGCAGAAATGCTTGTTTTAGTGTTAGCAGGTGTCTTCAGTATCAGTGCTTTTCTGATTAACTTTATCCCTTATATCTACATTATATCCACATTATATCCACCCTCCTAAAGATCTGGTCAGCAGAGGGGAAGCACAAAGCCTTCTCCATTGTGCTTCCAACTATCTTGTAGTGAATCCATTTTCTGGCACAGTAATATTTATCTACCTCTGTCCTTCCTCCAGTTATCACAACCCATACAGGGACAGGTCCATCTCCATACTATATGTGATTATCACCTCAGTGTTAAACACTATCATATAAAGCTTGAGGAACACAGAAGTTAAAGGAGAAATTCCAAAGTTTTGTGTCACATAATATGTTTACAGCAAGTATAACATGGACAAAAAGCTTACTTAGCACTCCACTTAGGTTGAATTCAAAGGAAGAATTGGAAGAATTTCATAGAAAAAATATATATATATAAGTATATGGAGAGATCTATCTAGTACAAATACATATATACATAAAGAAATTTACACATATAAACACACACATACATATATGTAGATACTTAGTGTGATGTCTATGTATACATCTATATCTGCATACATTTAGAAATGCCCTTACTAACTCTTCAGTTCTGTGCTCTTCCACAGACCTCTCTCTCCTTTCTTTTTGTCTCAGCTGGTAGAGTAATCTTTACTATTTATTGCAGGAGAGGTATTTTGTTAAGAAATTCTCTCAGCATTTGTTTGTGAAAATTTTACACTCTCCAATTTTGAAGGAGAGATTTGCTGGATAAAGAATTCTTGGCTGGCAATTTTTCTCTTTTGGAATCTTAAATATATCATACCACTGCCTTGTCATTTTTGTGGAGCCTGATGTGTAGTCAGTACTACTTTTTCCCCTTGTATGTAGTGAATCACTTCTCTCTAGCTGCTTTCAGAATTCCTCCTCTTTGACATTTGAAAATCTAATCACTATATGTCTCTGAGATTTATTTTGATTTATTCTATGTGCAGTTCATTAGGCATCTTTGATTTGCCTATTTATGCCATTTAGAAGGTTTGGGAATTTTTCCTCAGCTGTCTTGAAACACTCTTCCTAGTCTTTTACTGTTCTCCTCTCCTTTTGTGACACCAGTGATGCTTGTATTTGTTCACTTCATGTTATAATTTCTCTGAGCTCCATTTCAAAGTTTTCAATTTTTCCCATTTGTTCTTTTGTGTGTGCACATTCAATTACTCTGTCCTCAAGTTCACTTATCCTTTCTTCTGCCTCTTCAAATCTGCTATTTTGTGCCTCTAGTATATTTTTAATTTGAGCTACAGTGTTTTTATTTCCATAAAGGGTGATATATTTTATTCAGGAATCTGATTAAGGACACCTAACAGATGGAATGTGGGCTTTGTTTGATGGTTCTCTGCCTGACTTGCACCTGTGTGTCTCTGGGGTATCCAAGGGGCTCTTGATCAACTGTATGGTGCCTCTCCTTTCCCTCTTTCTCACTGTTGCACCCCCAAGACTTCCATGTGGGGAGGGTAAACACTGACAACCAGGTTCCCTCAGGTGGATCCCTGCTCTCTGACAGGAACTCACCCTCCAGCAAAGTGACAAGGTAGATGCATAGGAGTGGAGTAGTGTTGCTCACTCCCTTGCCTGGTGGAGGTTTTGCTGCTGCTGGTCAGGAGGCTTTCCAGTGGGAACACACTCACCACATCCCTCCAGCAACCTCTGTCTCTCCTCTTTCTTGTTGTTGTCCTCTCCATATATTATGGGGGACTCTCCATCACTGGTCACCCCTGAAACTGTGGTTCCTGGTGTCTTCCACCCCATTTGTAATTACTTTCATGGAGGAGAAACTCATTCCACCTCACCTACTTTGCAATATCCCCAGAAGTTTCCAAGTGCTGATTCCACTCAGCAGTGCTGTAGAGACCTCAGACCAGGATGATCCCCTTCACTGCACCTCTCACCACTTGCCTATGAGTTGCTACACTTTATAGGCCTCTTGGATCTGATATCATTGGGTGAGATAGGAGCAAGCCCAGGGAAGGTGATTACTGCTGAGGAGTTGCTAATGCAATCAAGATGATAGGTATTGCAATCAAGATGATAGAAGTCCTGACAACAACTGATGCTCAGAAACTACTACACCAGGTGAATGTCCTTTTTTTTTTTTTTATCTTCATTTTATTGAGATATATTCACATCCCATGCAGTCATACAAAACAAATTGTACTTTCGATTGTTTACAGTACCATTACATAGTTGTACATTCATCACCCAAATCAATCCCCGACACCTTCATTAGCACACACACACAAAAATAGCAAGAATAATAATTAGAGTGAAAAAGAGCAATTGAAGTAAAAAAGAACACTGGGTACCTTTGTCTGTTTGTTTCCTTCCCCTATTTTTCTACTCATCCATCCATAAACTAGACAAAGTGGAGTGTGGTCCTTATGGCTTCCCCAGTCCCATTGTCACCCCTCATAAGCTACATTTTTTTTTTTTAATCATCATTTTATTGAGATATATTCACATACCACGCAGTCATACAAAACAAATTGTACTTTCGATTGTTTACAGTACCATTACATAGTTGTACATTCATCACCTAAATCAATCCCTGACACCTTCATTAGCACACACACAAAAATAACAAGAATAATAATTAGAGTGAAAAAGAGCAATTGAAGTAAAAAAGAACACTAGGTACCTTTGTCTGTTTGTTTGCTTCCCCTACTTTTCTACACATCCATCCATACACTAGACAAAGTGGAGTTTGGTCCTTGTGGCATTCCCAATCCCACTGTCACCCCTCATAAGCTACATTTTTATACAACTGTCTTCGAGATTCATGGGTTCTGGGTTGTAGTTTAATAGTTTCAGGTATCCACCACCAGCTACCCCAATTCTTTAGAACCTAAAAAAGGTTGTCTAAAGTGTGCGTAAGAGTGCCCAACAGAGTGATCTCTCGGCTCGTTTTGGAATCTCTCTGCCACTGAAGCTTATTTCATTTCCTTTCACATCCCCCTTTTGGTCAAGAAGATGTTCTCCATCCCACGATGCCGGGTCTACATTCCTCCCCGGGAGTCATATTCCACGTTGCCAGGGAGATTCACTTCCCTGGGTGTCTGATCCCACGTAGGGGGGAGGGCAGTGATTTCACCTTTCAAGTTGGCTTAGCCAGAGAGAGAGGGCCACATCTGAGCAACAAAGAGGCATTCAGGAGGAGACTCTTAGGCACAAATACAGGGAGGCCTAGCCTCTCCTTTGCAGCAACCGTCTTCCCAAGGGTAAAACTTATGGTAGAGGGCTCAACCCATCAAACCACCAGTCCCCTATGTCTGTGGTCATGTTAGCAACCATGGAGGTGGGGTAGGCGAATACCCCTGCATTCTCCACAGGCTCCTCAAGGGGGCACTACATCTTTTTTTTTTTTTTCCTTGTTTGTCTTTTTTCTTTTTTTTTTTTTTAACTTTCCCTTATTTTTTAAATCAACTGTATGAAAAAAAAAGTTAAAAAGAAAACAAACATACAATAAAAGAACATTTCAAAGAGACCATAACAAGGGAGTAAGAAAAAGACAACTAACCTAAGATAACTTAACTTCCAACATGTTCCTACTTTACCCCAAGAAAGTTACATAATATAGCAACATTTCAGTGAACTTGTTCCTACTACATCCATCAGAAATTAACAGACCATAGTCATTTCTGGGCATCCCCAGAACGTTAAATAGCTTATCTGTTCTTCTTGGATTATTGTTCCCCCTTCCTTAATTGCTCTCTACTGCTAGTTCCCCTACATTCTACATTATAAACCATTTGTTTTACATTTTTCAAAGTTCACATTAGTGGTAGCATATAATATTTCTCTTTTTGTGCCTGGCTTATTTCGCTCAGCATTATGTCTTCAAGGATCATCCATGTTGTCATATGTTTCACCAGATCGTTCCTTCTTACTGCCGCGTAGTATTCCATCGTGTGTATATACCACATTTTATTTATCCACTCATCTGTTGAAGGACATTTGGGTTGTTTCCATCTCTTGGCAATTGTGAATAATGCTGCTATGAACATTGGCGTGCAGATATCTGTTCGTGTCACTGCTTTCCGATCTTCCGGGTATATACCGAGAAGTGCAATCGCTGGATCGAATGGTAGCTCTATATCTAGTTTTCTAAGGAACTGCCAGACTGACTTCCAGAGTGGCAGAACCATTATACAGTCCCACCAACAATGAATAAGAGTTCCAATTTCTCCACATCCCCTCCAGCATTTGTAGTTTCCTGTTTGTTTAATGGCAGCCATTCTAACCGGTGTTAGATGGTATCTCATTGTGGTCTTAATTTGCATCTCTCTAATAGCTAGTGAAGCTGAACACTTTTTCATGTGTTTCTTGGCCATTTGTATTTCCTCTTCAGAGAACTGTCTTTTCATATCTTTTGCCCATTTTATAATTGGGCTGTCTGTACTATTGTCATTGAGTTGTAGGATTTCTTTGTATATGCAAGATATCAGTCTTTTGTCAGATACATGGTTTCCAAAAATTTTTTCCCATTGAGTTGGCTGCCTCTTTACCTTTTTGAGAAATTCCTTTGAGGTGCAGAAACTTCTAAGCTTGAGGAGTTCCCATTTATCTATTTTCTCTTTTGTTGCTTGTGCTTTGGGTGTAAAGTCTAGGAAGTGGCCTCCTAATACAAGGTCTTGAAGATGTTTTCCTACATTATCTTCTAGGAGTTTTATGGTACTTTCTTTTATATTGAGATCTTTGGTCCATTTTGAGTTAATTTTTGTGTAGGGGGTGAGGTAGGGGTCCTCTTTCATTCTTTTGGATATGGATATCCAACTCTCCCAGCCCCATTTGTTGAAAAGACCATTATGGCTCAGTTCGGTGCCTTTGGGGGCCTTATCAAAGATCAGTCGGCCATAGATCTGAGGGTCTATCTCTGAATTCTCAATTCGATTCCATTGATCTATATGTCTATCTTTGTGCCAGTACCATGCTGTTTTGGCAACTGTGGCTTTATAATAAGCTTCAAAGTCAGGGAGTGTAAGTCCTCCCACTTCGTTTTTCTTTTTTAGAGTGTCTTTAGCAATTCGAGGCATCTTCCCTTTCCAAATAAATTTGATAACTAGCTTTTCCAAGTCTGCAAAGTAGGTTGTTGGAATTTTGATTGGGATTGCATTGAATCTGTAGATGAGTTTGGGTAGAATTGACATCTTAATGACATTTAGCCTTCCTATCCATGAACATGGAATATTTTTCCATCTTTTAAGGTCCCCTTCTATTTCTTTTAGTAGAGTTATGTAGTTTTCTTTGTATAGGTCTTTTACATCTTTGGTTAAGTTTATTCCTAGGTACTTGATTTTTTAGTTGCTATTGAAAATGGTATCTTTTTCTTGAGTGTCTCTTCAGTTTGTTCATTTCTAGCATATAGAAACATTACTGACTTATGTGCATTAATCTTGTATCCCGCTACTTTGCTAAATTTGTTTATTAGCTCTAGTAGGTGTATCGTTGATTTCTCAGGGTTTTCTAGATATAAGATCATATCATCTGCAAACAATGACAGTTTTACTTCTTCTTTTCCAATTTGGATGCCTTTTATTTCTTTGTCTTGCCGGATTGCCCTGGCTAGCACTTCCAGCACAATGTTGAATAACAGTGGTGACAGCGGGCATCCTTGTCTTGTTCCTGATCTTTGAGGGAAGGCTTTCAGTCTCTCACCATTGAGTACTATGCTGGCTGTGGGTTTTTCATATATGCTCTTTATCATGTTGAGGAAGTTTCCTTCAATTCCTACCTTTTGAAGTGTTTTTATCAAAAAGGGATGTTGGATTTTGTCAAATGCTTTTTCAGCATCTATTGAGATGATCAATTGATTTTTCCCTTTCGAGTTTTTAATGTGTTGTAATACATTGATTGTTTTTCTTATGTTGAACCATCCTTGCATGCCTGGAATGAACCCCACTTGGTCATGGTGTATGATTTTTTTAATGTGTCTTTGGATTCGATTTGCAAGTATTTTGTTGAGGATTTTTGCATCTATATTCATTAGGGAGATTGGCTGGTAGTTTTCCTTTTTTGTAGCATCTTTGCCTGGTTTTGGTATTAGATTGATGTTAGCTTCATAAAATGAGTTAGGTAGTGTTCCATTTTTTTCAATGTTTTGAAAGAGTTTGAGTAAGATTGGTGTCAGTTCTTTCTGGAAAGTTTGGTAGAATTCCCCTGTGAAGCCATCTGGCCCTGGGCATTTATTTGTGGGAAGATTTTTGATGACTGATTGGATCTCTTTGCTTGTGATGGGTTGGTTGAGGTCTTCTATTTCTTCTCTGGTCAGTCTAGGTTGTTCATATGTTTCCAGGAAATTGTCCATTTCTTCTACATTATCCAGTTTGTTGCCATACAGTTGTTCATAATATCCTCTTATAATTTTTTTAATTTCTTCAGGATCTGTAGTTATGTCACCTTTTTCATTCATTATTTTGTTTATATGGGTCTTCTCTCTTTTTGATTTTGTCAGTCTAGCTAGGGGCTTGTCAATCTTGTTGATCTTCTCAAAGAACCAACTTTTGGTGATATTTATCCTTTCTATTGTTTTTTTGTTCTCTATGTCATTTATTTCTGCTTTAATCCTTGTTATTTCTTTTCTTGTACTTGGTTTAGGATTGGTTTGCTGTTCATTTTCTAGCTTCTTCAGTTGATCCATTAGTTCTTTGATTTTGGCTCTTTCTTCCTTTTTAATATATGCGTTTAGTGCTATAAATTTCCCCCTTAGCACTGCTTTTGCTGCATCCCATAGGTTTTGGTATGTTGTGTTCTCATTTTCATTCGTCTCTATATATTTAGCAATTTCTCTTGCTATTTCTTCTTTAACCCACTGATTGTTTAGGAGTGTGTTGTTTAACCTCCAGGTATTTGTGAATTTTCTAAGTCTCTGATGGTTATTGACTTCTAATTGTATTCCATTGTGGTCAGAGAATGTGCTTTGAATAATTTCAATCTTTTTAAATTTATTGAGGCTTGTTTTATGTCCCAGCATATGATCTATTCTGGAGAAAGTTCCGTGAGCACTAGTAAAGTATGTGTATCCTGGTGATTTGGGATGTAATGTCCTGTAGATGTCTGTTAAATCTAATTCATTTATCAGATTGTTTAGGTTTTCAATTTCCTTATTGGTCTTCTGTCTGGTTGATCTATCTATAGGAGAGAGTGATGTGTTGAAGTCTCCCACAATTATTGTGGAAACATCAATTGCTTCCTTTAGTTTTGCCAATGTTTCTCTAATGTATTTTGTGGCACCTTGATTGGGTGCATAGACATTTACGATTGTTATTTCTTCTTGCTGAATTGCCCCTTTTATTAGTATATAGTGGCCTTCTTTGTCTCTCAAAACATCCCTGCATTTGAAGTCTATTTTATCTGAGATTAATATTGCTACACCTGCTTTCTTTTGGCTGTAGCTTGCATGAAATATTTTTTTCCATCCTTTCACTTTCAGTTTCTTTGTGTCCCTGTGTCTAAGATGAGTCTCTTGTATGCAACATATTGATGGTTCATTTTTTTTGATCCATTCTGCGAATCTATATCTTTTAATTGGGGAGTTTAATCCATTTACATTCAACGTTAAAACCGTGAAGGCATTTCTTGAATCGGCCATCTTATCCTTTGGATTATGTTTGCCATATTTTTCCCTCTCTCTATTAATATCCTTTATTGTACCCATACCGAATCTCTTTAGTACTGAACCTTTCTCCAAGTCTCTCTGTCCTGTCTTTGTTTCTCTGTCTGTAGGGCTCCCTTTAGTATCTCCAGTAGGGCAGGTCTCTTGTTAGCAAATTCTCTCAGCATTTCTTTGTCTGTGAAAAATTTAAGCTCTCCCTCAAATTTGAAGGAGAGCTTTGCTGGATAAAGTATTCTTGGCTGGAAATTCCTCTCACTCAGAATTTTAAATATATCATGCCACTGCCTTCTCGCCTCCATGGTGGCTGCTGAGTAGTCACTACTTAGTCTTATGCTGTTTCCTTTGTATGTGGTGAATTGCTTTTCTCTTGCTGCTTTCAGAACTTGCTCCTTCTCTTCTATGTTTGACAGTGTGATCAGTATATGTCTCGGAGTGGGTTTTTTTGGATTTATTCTATTTGGAGTTCGCTGAGCATTTATGATTTGTGTATTTATGTTGTTTAGAAGATTTGGGAAGTTTTCCCCAACAATTTCTTTGAATACTCTTCCTAGACCTTTACCCTTTTCTTCCCCTTCTGGGACACCAATGAGTCTTATATTCGGACGTTTCATATTATCTATCATATCCCTGAGGTCCATTTCGAGTTTTTCAATTTTTTTCCCCATTCTTTCTTTTATGCTTTCATTTTCCATTCTGTCATCTTCCAGGTCACTGATTCGTTGTTCAACTTCCTCTAGTCTTGTACTATGAGTGTCCAGAATCTTTTTAATTTGGTCAACAGTTTCTTTAATTTCCATAAGATCATCCATTTTTTTATTTAGTCTTGCAAAGTCTTCTTTATGCTCTTCTAGGGTCTTCTTGATTTCCTTCATATCCCGTACTATGGTCTCATTGTTCATCTTTAGTTCTTTGAGTAGCTGCTCTAGGTGTGTCTCTTCTGGTCTTTTGATTTGGGTGCTTGGGCTTGGGTTATCCATATCGTCTGTTTTTTTCATATGCTTTATAATTTTCTGTTGTTTTTGGCCTCGTGGCATTTGCTGACCTTGATAGGGTTCTTTTAGGGTTTGTAGACCAGTTGAAGTCCTTATCTCTAATTTATCAGATCTACAGCTTCGTGGAGTACACTTTCTCTAACTAACCAGCAGGTGGCGTCCACGAGCCACCTGTTCTCCACAAGCCAGATCTCCCCTGCTTAGCCTTTTTGGTGAGTGGGGGAGTGAGTCTTGTGGGGCCCAATTGGTGTCCCAAGCTTGCGTGTGTATTTGGTGTTGCCTGCCCTGTATGTGGGGCGTGTTTCTGGGCAGTCGGGGAGGGGGGGTGGCCCTAACAATCAAATCTCCCTGATGATCCTAGAGTTTTAAAGCTACTGCAATAGTCTAATCCTTCAGTTCAGTCCTACCACAGTTTGTCTCTGCCACTGACCCACAAGTCTTTGGTATTGGCGTATGGCTCCTGAGACTTGCAAGTGGGCCCCTCTTCCAGGCTGTGCACCCCGGGTCCTCTGTTGAGGGATGACTGTGCTATGTCACAGGTGAGTGCCGTCCCCCCAGGGCAGTTCTGGGCTGCTGGGCTGTGTTGGGAGGCTCCCAGTCTGTTTAAATGATGGCTGAATGGGGCTCTGTTAATTCACACTGCTCTCCCTTCCCAGCTCTGGGACATTCAGCTGAGGTTGCAGGGAAGGCTAATGTCCACGCCCAGTTTTGTGGTGTGTGCCTGTTATTTGAAGCACTTCCGTCACACTGGGTTGTCTGGGGCAGCTCTGGGCTATGGGGCTGGCGATGGGCAGGAGTGTTTCCTGTCCACCAGGATGGTGGCTGTGAGCGGACACCCCCCTTTTCTTGGGAAGTTGTGTTGTTTAGTGAATTTTCTCAGCCACTGGATTATTGCCTTTTGTCTCAGAGCTCTCTTAGTTCTGCTCTTGACTTGACGTGCCCAAATTTCAATTCTTTGAAGCTTTCTGTATTGAGCTTCTTAGAGTAATTGTTTTAGAAAAAGCAAAAAGGATTTTAAAAAAAAAAAAAAAAAAAAAAGGGCCCTCCTCAGAGATCTAATGGGTTATTGAAATGCTAATAGACAAAGCAACCAGGGTCATTAAGGAAAGGTGCACAGGGCAGAGAGATCAGCCTTCCTTCGGGATTTGCATATGCGCCTCAAGGCCTGATCTCCGCCCTTCCCCTTTCTGTGTTCACCAGAACTCCAAAAATCCTCTGCTTTTATTTTGGAGTTTTTCGTGTTGTTTTTTTTCTATGCCTGTCTCCTCTCTGCTGGGCTGGCTGCTCTCAGAGTCTCTGGTGTCTGGTCTCAGTCTATCTATGGTTGGAGTTTGAATCAGTAGAATGAGTTTCCAATAAGAGCAGCCACTGCAATTCTCCCTTCTCCTTCCTGGAGCTGACAGCCCCTCCTCCCCTGGGACTGAGCCTGGCAGGGAGGGGCGCGGGTCCCCTGGCCGCAAAAACTTACAGATTTCGCTGATCTCAGCAGTTCCACGTTTTCATGAGTGTTGTATGAAGTATGCCCAAAGACAGATTGCTCTGTGGTGTCCAGTCCACGCAGTTCCTGGCTTTCTACCTACTTTCCTGGAGGAGTAACTAAAACATACAGCTCACCAATCCGCCATCTTCGAGAGATCATTTTAAGACAGGAAAATGTTATTAAAAAAAAAAAAAATCACTCAGACATGACTGAACAGCATCTGACAAAACAAACACTCAAGGGTCTGTCTGAGGAGAGCTCTGAGAAGAGAGTTCTAACGCAGAAGCCAAATATCCATGAACAGGGACACTCTAGATGGCTTTCAGGAAAAAATTCCTCAGAAGCAGCAATGGAAACTGAAGAGGAAACAACCTTTTTGGCCCGGCTTGAAGGCCCCACCTGTAAGGTCCTGAAGATTGCCGCAGACCCCGACGCCCGACCGCTCAGTGATCCATAAGCTACATTTTTATACAACTGTCTTCAAGATTCATGGGTTCTGGGTTGTAGTTTGATAGTTTCAGGTATCCACCACCAGCTACCCCAATTCTTTAGAACCTAAAAAGGGTTGTCTAAAGTGTGTGTAAGAGTGCCCACCAGAGTGATCTCTCGGCTCCTTTTGGAATCTCTCTGCTACTGAAGCTTATTTCATTTCCTTTCACATCCCCCTTTTGGTCAAGAAGATGTTCTCCATCCCACGATGCCAGGTCTACATTCCTCCCCGGGAGTCATATTCCACGTCGCCAGGGAGATTCACTCCCCTGGATGTCTGACCCCACGTAGGGGGGAGGGCAGTGATTTCACCTTTCAAGTTGGCTTAGCCAGAGAGAGAGGGCCACATCTGAGCAACAAAGAGGCATTCGGGAGGAGGCTCTTAGGCACAACCATAGGGAGGCCTAGCCTCTCTTTTGCAGCAACCGTCTTCCCAAGGGTAAAACCTATGGTAGAGGGCTCAACCCATCAAACCACCGGTCCCCTATGTCTGTGGTCATGTTAACAACCATGGAGGTGGGGTAGGCGAATACCCCTGCATTCTCCACAGGCTCCTCAAGGGGGCACTACATCCTTTTTTTTTTCCCTTGTTTTCCTTTTTTTTTTCTTTAACTTTCCGTTCTTTTTTAAAGCAACTGTATAAAAAAAAGTTAAAAAGAAAACAAACATACAATAAAAGAACATTTCAAAGAGACCATAACAAGGGAGTAAGAAAAAGACAACTAACCTAAGATAACTGCTTAACTTCCAACATGTTCCTACTTTACCCCAAGAAAGTTACCTAATATAGCAACATTTCTGTGAACTTGCTCCTACTATATCCATCAGAAATTAACAGACCATAGTCATTCCTGGGCATCCCCAGAACGTTAAATAGCTTATCTGTTCTTCTTGGATTATTGTTCCCCCTTCCTTAATTGCTCTCTATTGCTAGTTCCCCTACATTCTACATTATAAGCCATTTGTTTTACATTTTTCAAAGTTCACATTAGTGGTAGCATATGATATTTCTATTTTTGTGCCTGGCTTATTTCGCTCAGCATTATGTCTTCAAGGTTCATCCATGTTGTCATATGTTTCACGAGATCGTTCCTTCTTACTGCCGCGTAGTATTCCATCGTGTGTATATACCACATTTTATTTATCCACTCATCTGTTGAAGGACATTTGGGTTGTTTCCATCACTTGGCAATTGTGAATAATGCTGCTATGAATATTGGCGTGCAGATATCTGTTCGTGTCACTGCTTTCCGATCTTCTGGGTATATACCGAGAAGTGCAATCGCTGGATCGAATGGTAACTCTATATCTAGTTTTCTAAGGAACTGCCAGACTGACTTCCAGAGTGGCTGAACCATTATACAGTCCCACCAACAACGAATAAGAGTTCCAATTTCTCCACATCCCCTCCAGCATTTGTAGTTTCCTGTGTGTTTAATGGCAGCCATTCTAATCGGTGTGAGATGGTATCTCATTGTGGTCTTAATTTGCATCTCTCTAATAGCTAGTGAAGCTGAACATTTTTTCATGTGTTTCTTGGCCATTTGTATTTCCTCTTCAGAGAACTGTCTTTTCATATCTTTTGCCCATTTTATAATTGGGCTGTCTGTACTATTGTCATTGAGTTGTAGGATTTTTTTATATATGCAAGATATCAGTCTTTTGTCAGATACATGGTTTCCAAAAATTTTTTCCCATTGAGTTGGCTGCCTCTTTACCTTTTTGAGAAATTCCTTTGAGGTGCAGAAACTTCTAAGCTTGAGGAGTTCCCATTTATCTATTCTCTCTTTTGTTGCTTGTGCTTTGGGTGTAAAGTCTAGGAAGTGGCCACCTAATACAAGGTCTTGAAGATGTTTTCCTACATTATCTTCTAGGAATTTTATGGTACTTTCTTTTATATTGAGATCTTTGGACCATTTTGAGTTAATTTTTGTGTAGGGGGTGAGGTAGGGGTCCTCCTTCATTCTTTTGGATATGGATATCCAACTCTCCCAGCCCCATTTGCTGAAAAGACCATTATGACTCAGTTCAGTGACTTTGGGGGCCTTATCAAAGATCAGTCGGCCATAGATCTGAGGGTCTATCTCTGAATTCTCAATTCGATTCCATTGATCTGTATGTCTATCTTTGTGCCAGTACCATGCTGTTTTGGCAACTGTGGATTTATAATAAGCTTCAAAGTCAGGGAGTGTAAGTCCTCCCACTTCGTTTTTCTTTTTTAGAGTGTCTTTAGCAATTCGAGGCATCTTCCCTATCCAAATAAATTTGATAACTAGCTTTTCCAAGTCTGCAAAGTAGGTTGTTGGAATTTTGATTGGGATTGCATTGAATCTGTAGATGAGTTTAGGTAGAATTGACATCTTAATGACATTTAGTCTTCCTAACCATGAACATGGAATATTTTTCCATCTTTTAAGGTCCCCTTCTATTTCTTTTAGTAGAGTTATGTAGTTTTCTTTGTATAGGTCTTTTACATCTTTGGTTAAGTTTATTTCTAAGTACTTGATTTTTTTAGTTGCTATTGAAAATGGTATCTTTTTCTTGAGTGTCTCTTCAGTTTGTTCATTTCTAGCATATAGAAACATTACTGACTTATGTGCATTAATCTTGTATCCCGCTACTTTGCTAAATTTGTTGATTAGCTCTAGTAGCTGTATCGTTGATTTCTCAGGGTTTTCTAGATATAAAATCATATCATCTGCAAACAATGACAGTTTTACTTCTTCTTTTCCAATTTGGATGCCTTTTATTTCTTTGTCTTGCCGGATTGCCCTGGCTAGCACTTCCAGCACAATGTTGAATAACAGTGGTGATAGCGGGCATCCTTGTCTTGTTCCTGATCTTAGAGGGAAGGCTTTCAGTCTCTCACCATTGAGTACTGTGCTGGATGTGGGTTTTTCATATATGCTCTTTATCATGTTGAGGAAGTTTCCTTCAATTCCTACCTTTTGAAGTGTTTTTATCAAAAAGGGATGTTGGATTTTGTCAAATGCTTTTTCAGCATCTATTGAGATGATCAATTGATTTTTCCCTTTTGACTTGTTAATGTGTTGTAATACATTGATTGATTTTCTTATGTTGTACCATCCTTGCATGCCTGGAATGAACCCCACTTGGTCATGGTGTATGATTTTTTTATTGTGTCTTTGGATTTGATTTGCAAGTATTTTGTTGAGGATTTTTGCATCTATATTCATTAGGGAGATTGGCCGGTAGTTTTCCTTTTTTGTAGCATCTTTGCCTGGTTTTGGTATTAGATTGGTGTTAGCTTCATAAAATGAGTTAGGTAGTGTTCCATTTTCTTCAATGTTTTGAAAGAGTTTGAGTAAGATTGGTGTCAGTTCTTTCTGGAAAGTTTGGTAGAATTCCCCTGTGAAGCCATCTGGCCCTGGGCATTTATTTGTGGGAAGATTTTTGATGACTGATTGGATCTCTTTGCTTGTGATGGGTTGGTTGAGGTCTTCTATTTCTTCTCTGGTCAGTCTAGGTTGTTCATATGTTTCCAGGAAATTGTCCATTTCTTCTACATTATCCAGTTTGTTGCCATACTGTTGTTCATAATATCCTCTTATAATTTTTTTTTTAATTTCTTCAGGATCTGCAGTTATGTCACCTTTTTCATTTATTATTTTGTTTATATGGGTCTTCTCTCTTTTTGATTTTGTCAGTCTAGCTAGGGGCTTGTCAATCTTGTTGATCTTCTCAAAGAACCAACTTTTGGTGATATTTATCCTCTCTATAGTTTTTTTGTTCTCTATGTCATTTATTTCTGCTTTAATCCTTGTTATTTCTTTTCTTCTACTTGGTTTAGGATTGGTTTGCTGTTCATTTTCTAGCTTCTTCAGTTGATCCATTAGTTCTTTGATTTTGGCTCTTTCTTCCTTTTTAATATATGCATTTAGTGCTATAAATTTCCCCCTTAGCACTGCTTTTGCTGCATCCCATAGGTTTTGGTATGTTGTGTTCTCATTTTCATTCGTCTCTATATATTTAGCAATTTCTCTTGCTATTTCTTCTTTAACCCACTGATTGTTTAGGAGTGTGTTGTTTAACCTCCAGGTATTTGTGAATTTTCTAAGTCTCTGATGGTTATTGACTTCTAATTGTATTCCATTGTGGTCAGAGAATGTGCTTTGAATAATTTCAAACTTTTTAAATTTATTGAGGCTTGTTTTATGTCCCAGCATATGATCTATTCTGGAGAAAGTTCCATGAGAACTAGAAAAGTATGTATATCCTGGTGATTTGGGATGTAATGTCCTGTAGATGTCTGTTAAATCTAATTCATTTATCAGATTGTTTATGTTTTCAATTTCCGTATTTGTCTTCTGTCTGTTTGATCTATCTATAGGAGAGAGTGATGTGTTGAAGTCTCCCACAATTATTGTGGAAACATCAATTGCTTCCTTTAGTTTTGCCAGTGTTTCTCTCATGTATTTTGTGGCACCTTGATTGGGTGCATAGATATTTATGATTGTTATTTCTTCTTGCTGAATTGCCCCTTTTATTAGTATGTAGTGGCCTTCTTTGTCTCTCAAAACATCCCTGCATTTGAAGTCTATTTTATCTGAGATTAATATTGCTACACCTGCTTTCTTTTGGCTGTAGCTTGCATGAAATATTTTTTCCATCCTTTCACTTTCAGTTTCTTTGTGTCCCTGTGCCTAAGATGAGTCTCTTGTATGCAACATATTGATGGTTCATTTTTTTTGATCCATTCTGTGAATCTATATCTTTTAGTTGGGGAGTTTAATCCATTTACATTTAACGTTATAACCATTAAGGCATTTCTTGAATCCGCCATCTTATCCTTTGGTTTATGTTTGTCATATTTTTCCCCTCTCTCTATTAATATCCTTTATTGTACCCATACCGAATCTCTTTAGTACTGAACCTTTCTCCAAGTCTCTCTGTCCTTTCTTTGTTTCTCTGTCTGTAGGGCTCCCTTGAGTATCTCCAGTAGGGCAGGTCTCTTGTTAGCAAATTCTCTCAGCATTTGTTTGTCTGTGAAAAATTTAAGCTCTCTCTCAAATTTGAAGGAGAGCTTTGCTGGATAAAGTATTCTTGGCTGGAAATTTTTCTCACTCAGAATTTTAAATATATCGTGCCACTGCCTTCTCGCCTCCATGGTGGCTGCTGAGTAGTCACTACTTAGTCTTATGCTGTTTCCTTTGTATGTGGTCAATTGCTTTTCTCTTGTTGCTTTCAGAACTTGCTCCTTCTCTTCTGTGTTTGACAGTGTGATCAGTATATGTCTCGGAGTGGGTTTATTTGGATTTATTCTATTTGGAGTTCACTGAGCATTTATGATTTGTGTATTTATGTTGTTTAGAAGATTTGGGAAGTTTTCCCCAACAATTTCTTTGAATACTCTTCCTAGACCTTTACCCTTTTCTTCCCCTTCTGGGACACCAATGAGTCTTATATTCGGACGTTTCATATTATCTATCATATCCCTGAGGTCCATTTCGATTTTTTCAATTTTTTTCCCCATTCTTTCTTTTATGCTTTCATTTTCCATTCTGTCATCTTCCAGGTCACTGATTCGTTGTTCAACTTCCTCTAGTCTTGTACTATGAGTGTCCAGAATCTTTTTAATTTGGTCAACAGTTTCTTTAATTTCCATAAGATCATCTATTTTTTTATTTAGTCTTGCAATGTCTTCTTTATGCTCTTCTAGGGTCTTCTTGATTTCCTTTGTATCCCATACTATGGTCTCATTGTTCATCTTTAGTTCTTTGAGTAGCTGCTCTAAGTGCTGTGTCTCTTCTGATCTTTTGATTTGGGTGCTTGGGCTTGGGTTATCCATATCGTCTGTTTTTTTCATATGCTTTATAATTTTCTGTTGTTTTTGGCCTCGTGGCATTTGCTGAACTTGATAGGGTTCTTTTAGGATTTGTAGACCAATTGAAGTCCTTATCTCTAATTTATCAGATCTACAGCTTCGTGGAGTACACTTTCTCTAACTAACCAGCAGGTGGCGTCCACAAGCCACCTGTTCTCCACAAGCCAGTTCTCCCCTGCTTAGCCTTTTTGGTGAGTGGGGGAGTGAGTCTTGTGGGGTCCAGTTGGTTTACCAAGCTTGCGTGTGTAGTTGGTGTTGCCCGCCCTGTATATGGGGCGTGTGTCTGGGCAGTCAGGGAGGGGTGGGTGGCCCTAACAATCAAATCTCCCTGGTGATCCTAGAGTTTTAAAGCTGCTGCAATAGTCTAATCCTTCAGTTCAGTCCTGCCACAGTTTGTCTCTGCCACTGACCCACAAGTCCTTGGTATTGGCGTATGGCTCCTGAGATGTGCAAGTGGGCCCCTCTTCCAGGCCGTGCACCCCAGGTCCTCTGTTGAGGGATGACTGTGCTATGTCACAGGTGAGTGCCATACCCCCAGGGCAGTTCTGGGCTGCTGGGCTGTGTAGGGAGGCTCCCAGTCTGCTGAAATGATGGCTGAATGGGGCTTTGTTAATTCACACTGCTCCACCTTCCCAACTCTGGGACAATCAGCTGAGGTTGCAGGGAAGGCTAATGTCCATGCCCAGTTTTGTGGTGTGTGCCTGTTATTTGAAGCACTTCCATCACACTGGGTTGTCTGGGGCAGCTCTGGGCTATGGGGCTGGGGATGGGCAGGAGTGTTTCCTGTCCACCAGGATGATGGCTGTGAGCGGACACCCCCCTTTTCTTGGGAAGTTGTGGTGTTTAGTGAATTTTCTCTGCCATTGGATTATTACCTTTTGTCTCAGAGCTCTCTTAGTTCTGCTCTTGACTTGACCTGCCCAAATTGCAAGTCTTTGAAGCTTTCTGTATTGGGCTTCTTAGAGTAATTGTTTTAGAAAAAGAAAAAAGGATTAAAAAAAAAGGGGCCCTCCTCAGAGATCTAATGGGTTATTGAAATGCTAAGAGACAAAGCAACCAGGGCCATTAAGGAAAGGTCCACAGGGCAGAGAGATCAGCTTTTCTTCAAGATTTGCATATGCGCCTCAGGGCCTGAGCTCTGCCCTTCCCCTTTCTATGTTCACCAGAACTCCAAAAATCCTCCGCTTTTATTTTGGAGTTTTTCGTGTTGTTTTTTTTTTCTATGCCTGTCTCCTCTCTGCTGGGCTGGCTGCTCTCAGATTCTCTGGTGTCTGGTCTCAGTCTATCTATGGTTGGAGTTTGGATCAGTAGAATGAGTTTCCGATAAGGGCTGCCACTGCAGTTCTCCCTTCTCCTTCCCGGAGCTGACAGCCCCTCCTCCCACAGGACTGAGCCTGGCAGGGAGGGGGCGCGGGTCCCCTGGCCTCAAAAACTTACAGATTTCGCTGATCTCAGCAGTTCCACGTTTTCATGAGTGTTGTATGAAGTATGCCCAAAGTCAGATTGCTCTGTGGTGTCCAGTCCATGCAGTTCCTGGCTTTCTACCTACTTTCCTGGAGGAGTAACTAAAACATACAGCTCACCAGTCCACCATCTTGCCCTACCTCCTGAATGTCCTTTTGGAATAAGAGTCTAAATATCAGGCAAAGGTTTACAGATTGAGACTAATTGAGTCTGCCCATAATAGCCTCAGAATGACTGCAAGGCTAAGGGATTTTTAAGTAAAAACATTTTTAGTTTAACTCAGATATTTGGCCTTGATACAGAGACATTTTCTCTGGCTTTGAATTTACTGAACAGATCCCTGTCCAAAATGAAGGCACAGCCCAAGCATCTTGGGTGTGTCACAATGAGCTGTTTTTATTTTGCTGTAAAATCAATTGAAGAGGAAAGAAATGTCCCACTGGCAACTGACTTGATCTGTAGAAGCCAATATAGTTTCAGCATTTCAGGCTTGATGAGAATGGGAAATATTGTGTTGGAAAATTTGTGTTGGAAAGTCAGATCTTCTACTGCCTTTCAATTTCTGCAACTTGATTATTCACTAATTCAAGAGCACATGTCATGTGGAAGGAAAAAGCCTTAATTTTGAAAGACTAGAAGTTCAACTTAGGACTTGTCACTGCAGATCATATTTTCTAAAGCAAAGCCTTCTGTGGTAGCATTGTCTATCATTGCTTTGGTGCTCCAAGCACATACGTGTGTAGAATCAACAGAAGGAGCAGAATGTCTTCAGAAGCATTCCAAGATAAATATCAGAGATTTGATCTTCTGGCAAGAGCTTGTATCCAAGTATTTAACTGAATATTCATCAAACAAGTGTTCCAAACTGAATGTTCTAATGTTGAAATGGATTATTTCTGGATATACTGCATGGCAACTGAAATATAGTTACTCCCAAATCACCCACCTTCCGACTACTCCTGAAATGGTTCCTTAATTGGATTATTGCAGCAACATTATCTCTTCTCTGAAGCCTTTTTTCCACAACACTAAGCTATGGATTCATTAGTGTTATAACAGATTTAAGCTGTGAAGTATAAAAACATCACAACTAGATTAACATTGTTGTTCTTAGACTTGGGAAAACTGCCTGCTTAATACTACACTATAGAATTATGTTTAGATTTGAATTCATCTGTGAAACCTACAAATAAGCTAATAACATACACATTAAACTAATGACAAGCCTGGGAAGATAAGCTTTGAATCTTCATTTGTAACATTGATCCAAATTTCTATATTGGATCAATATATTGTACTTAGGTGGTACCGAAGTTGGTAACCTACTTAAATTAAATCATTTTAAGTGTGCTTTTAATTTTTGAGTTGTATGTGAAAATCAACTTTCATATGCACTTCTCAGGTATAACTGATTGCTATTCTAGGCAGTGTAAATGATTTCCTGGTACACATAATATTAAGTAATAGATATTCCAGACATGGATTTATTATTACATTGAAATTATAATTAAACTTGAAGTCATTTATATAAAGCAAAAAATACAGGCCTGGTAAACTTGACACATTCATTAAGTTATTGGTAATTATTTTCTAGAACACAGGTGATGTTTATATCCATGATAAAAATTTTATATAGAATCTACTGTCTCAAACTAGTCCCATGGAGAAAGTTTCTCTTCTAACAAAATAAATTCTTGCTTTTGTAACAACAAAAATTATTTCCTTTACCCAAACAAAGCACGTGCAGACTAAATTTAACATTCTAGAAGTTTTTAGCAAAGACTGTTTATATAATATCACCATTCCTTAATTTAGAATTTAGTTTAAAAGGAAGAGTGTATATTGTCAATAATGCCCATACTGTGCCAAAAAAAGGCTTAAGGAGGTGCCCTCAAAATAGGTAATGTTCAGGATTGTCCATGTAAATTAGTGAATTTAAGGCTTAAGTATAAAATTTGCCATTGTAAACAGTGACTCAGTGAAAATGTGTAGCCTGGGTCCATCCAGAATAGCTTTTTCCATTCAGATTTACTTTTTTAAATTCAGTTTTAGTGAAATATCTTCACATACCATACAATCATCCATGGTGTACAATTAACTGTTCCCAGTACCATCATATAATTGTGCATTTGTCAACCCAATTTATTTTTCAACATTTTCCTTACACCAGAAAGAAACAGAATAAGAATAAAAAAGTAAAAAAGAACACCCAAATTATCCACCCATTCCACAGTATTTTTCATTTACTTTTTGTCCCCATTTTTCTACTCATCCATCCATACACTGGATAAAGGGTGTGCAGTCCACAAGATTTTCACAATCACACTGTTACCCTCTTGTAACCTACATTGTTATAAAATCATCTCCAAGAGTGAAGGTTACTGGGTTAGAGTTTGATAGTTTCAGGTATTTACTTCTAGCTCTTCCAGTACAATAAAACCTAAAAAGTGTTATCTATATAGTGTGGAAGAATGTCCACCAGAGTGACCTGTCAACACCATTTGAAATCTCTCAGCCACTGAAGCTTTATTTCATTTCATTTTGCATCACTCTTGTGGTCAAGATGTTCTCAATCCCACAACACTGGGTCCAGACTCATCCCCAGGAATCATATCCTGCATTCTCAGGAAGATTTACACCCCTGGGAGACAGGTTCTGCATGGGGGGAAGGAAGTGAGATCACATGCTAAGATGGCTTTGAGAGAGAGCAACAAAGAGGTCCTCAGTGGGAGAAATTAGGCATAATTATAAGCAGGTGTAGCCTCTCCATTGCAGTAATGAGCATCATAGGGGCAATCCCCAAGACAGAAGGCAAATTATATCAAGCCATCAGTCCCCAATATTTGTGAAAACATCAGCAACAATCCAGGTGAGGAAGTCCAACACCCCTGCATCCTCCCCCAGCTCTTCAGCAGGGCCCCAAATATGTATTTTTATTCTACACTCAAATTACTTTGGGATGTGTTGCTATTTCACTCTAACCTCTACTCACCTACCATAGCTCACTTCCTATTCAATGTTCCATGTAATTGTGGTGTTTGAACAAACTGACTGTAGAAGTTATATTGTTTAGAATATATATCTTACAACAAATAAACATCTCTTCCCTTTGTCTCACGTGGAGGTTGAAGTTTTAACATACAGTCAGTTTCAACCTTTACCCTTTGGCCTGATTTGCCCCAGTCTTAACCAGATCTGCTTCACTAATATCTCTGATTGAAGTCTGGGCTCTGTTTCAGCTTTTATTAACAGCTGTTGTATGCATTAATACTGACATTCATATCTGCTGAGCTCTAGCTCTGAGTTTCAGGTGTCACACCCAATGTTCCAGTGACCAATTGGTTATACAAAAGGGGATCAACATCTCAGAGTTTGAAGATAGTCATTACAATTCAGGAATAGATTTGACTGCTGTAAGAGCTTGCAATCTAGGGACTATTACAATAATCATGTGTTCATTAAGCTATGATATAAAGGTGGGGGAATGGAGGAGTATAGGAACATAGTTTATGTGTCCTATTGAAGTGAAGGTGGTATCAAAGAAAAACAAGATTGATACGGATTTAAGAGGTTAATTTTAAGCCCCACAGTAAACACAAAGAAATTATCAGAGAATATAACCATAGAGATGAAAAGCAGAGTTTGGGTTAAGAGAAATGGGGGAAGTGGCAATGGGGAGTTAAGAAATGAGTGTAAGGTTGCTGTTTGATGTGAAGGGAAATTTCCAGTAAAGGATGGTGGGAAAGAGCATTACAACATTCTAAATGTGATTAATCCCACAGATGGAATGCTATGGAGGGGGTGGAATGGGAAGATTTAGGCTGTATATGTTTCCACAATTCAAAAAAAAAAAAAAAAACAACACAGTCTAAATAGATGACAATTGAATGCCAAGGATGAACTTGGATGGGATTGGAGGATAGAGGACAGGTGGCTCAAAGAGACACAGTTGAGACATAAGAAAAAGGAAATATAGAATATAATCTTCATATCATTGTTGAATCTCTTGTACTTCTTAGATGTGCTTAATGAGATGGCATAAAAGAATGTTCTTGTTCATGAGAAGTGTGTATGTGAATTACAGTGTATGTTGAAGGATGTATGCAGCTAGCTCCCATATGTTCAGAAGACAGAGCAATAGATGATGGGTGCTAGATAGGCAGGGAGGGGGGGAGAGAGGGAAAGAAGTAGCAATGTGACAGCATGTTAAATTTGGTGCATTGAGCTATTGGGGAGTGGGGTCAGGGTATGATGGAATTTTGTGTATGGGGTTAATATTGTTTTTGCAACTGTTCCTATAACTTTGAATTTATTTCAAAATAAAAAAAAGACTAGGTTTAAAAAAGAAGCTTTGTGTTCTATATGGCTGGCATTAAAGGATATTATTTTGTAACCTACGTATCATCTTTTCCCATTTACAAAATTCCTATTGCTAATTCAATGTAATGATGATTAGTTTATTACAAAAGCACTTGTAAAAATTAAAAAAAGCTGATAAAAAAGCAAATAGAAGGAAACATATAAGCATTTCTTCATATTTTATAATAAAGCATCCATCTCTATTGTCTACAGCCTAAAGCATAAGGTGATATGCAAAGCAAAAGAGGTTAAAACCTACTTCATGGGGGAAGAAAGAGAAAAGGGCACACAGTGTTCTTTTTTGCTTTAATTGTTCTTTTCCACTTTAATTTTTATTCTTATTGTTCTTGTGTGTGTGGTGGTGAAAATGTCAAAGATTAGTTTTGTTGATGAATGCACAACTATATAATGATACTGTAAACAATTTAATGTGCACTTTGTTTTGTATGACTGCATGGAATGTGAATATGTCCCAATAAAATGAAAAAAAGGATATAATACACCTCTCATAAAAAAAAAACTGTTTCATATAAGTACAAACAAAACTTCCAGTACACTAAAGAGGTTATAAATCTTCTAAATTATCATAGAGATAAACAAACAAAGGAAATGTGTAAACACAGAAAGCACCTTTAGACAAACTACTATAGTTAAATGTGAATAGATTATTTCTAAAAGCATCACTGTGCATGGTTAAGAGTATCTGTTTTTTCCACAATAATAGGGAAATCGAATAGATATAAGGGTTTGTTTGTTGTGTGAGGCATATTTTCCCTGTATCATTGTTTTATGTTCATATTTGATTTATCCAACTAATTATTTTGAAAATTTACAAAGTTATAGAATAATTGAAAGACTGTAATGAGCACCTCTGTACCTTTCAACTCGTACTATTAGTTACTAACTTACTATTTTATCTCTACATATATAGTCAAAATTTCATAGACACAGATATAGATTATTTCAAATATTTCAGAGTACACATTCTTTCTTCAAAAATACATATATATTTTCTAAACATTATAAACATTTTTCTCAACACAAAATTTGAACATTTGAAAGTATGTTGCAGAAATTCTTACAATTTCTCCTTGAACAATGTAGAGCACACCTGATGAGATCAGTGTATTCTCTGACAAAATCACAGTATCATTCTCATAGCCAAGAAAGAATGTCAACCTCAATCTAACAATACAACAAACGTTATATATATATATATGCTTATATACCATATTACATACTACATAATTTTGTATATGTATTTATGCAGTTTAAAATATGACCAATAATATATAATGTTATATTAAGCCTTCATACTTGTATAAATTTTAATTCATCTAATAAAGCAAGCATCAAATAGTGTGTGTAGCAGGTCCCCTTTCATGTAAGAAAAAAATAAAATAATACATGTAGATAGATACATACATACATGCACACACACACTCATACATGCACTTTTACTATTACTGGTATTAAGTTTCACTAACCCTATGCAACAAAACCCCAAAGAAGTAATCTTTATTAGTGATAGAGTTGGAGGGTTGTAGAAACCAGTGAACATTCTGGCCTATATTTTTATGTAAGAAAAGAGAAAATAAAAAATACATACACATACATACATACATACATACATACAAACGCACACACACACTAATGCATGCACTTTTACTAATACTTGTAATGAATTTCACTAACCCTATGCAACAAAACCCCAAAGAAGTAATCTTTTAGGGATAGAGTTGCAGGGTTATAGAAGGCAGTGAATATTCTGGCTTATATTTTTATATATTTATGTCATGGTCATTTGAATTCATTTAAAAATAGATTAAATTTAAATGGTTGAAAAATGGAAGCCCTAAATGAGAATGCAAAGAGGAAAAGCAACATAACTTTATATCAGATTCCTAATATATTCATAAAGGTAATGAAAAAGAGAATGAATTTAAATAAATTATGAACATGGTATGCTAAGGACTTAAATTTAGTTGCATATATTATATATATAAAATGGTATTCAAAAGAAATGACAACTTTTTTGTTAGGGATAGAAGCACCAGTGTAGTCATTGCAAATTTAGTGAATATTTAAGGAGTATTTAACATAGGTTATAGAAAATGGTTAAATAGCTGAAATATTTGGGAAAAAGGATTTTCACTATGGGAAATAAGAATTATAAAACAAGAATGGGGTTATAAGGTAGTGTGCCTTGAAGTATGTTATGATTGTTTAATTATAATCAGATTTGTATGAACTCCGGAGTTACTAAAATGTATGTATGATTTCAATTAAAAGTAATAAATTTATAGTGATTTACAAGATCATCATTAATTAATTAACTGCTGGAAAATCAAGTTGGGAATCACATATTAAAATAAAAATCTCACTCATTTAATCCAAAGGGTTGTAGCAAAACCATTTTTCATGTGCATAGTAAATAGTTTTAACAATATGAAAGGGTATAGTAATATATTAAAATAGTTTTAAAGCTTACCTCTCTATCATGGAAAATGCAAATTTATAGCAAATTGATTGCATAATCCTATTTTACTGAAATGTTTCTTCTGGTTACAGAAAAAATATCTTAATGACATCAATTCACTGTTTACTTTTGTCTGGGAAAACAATTCCTGGAAAATCTTTTCTTGTATTTTACTCTGAGTTACTAAATATACATGTGTGTAATTTCAATTAAATTTAATACATTTATTTAATTTATACTCTGGAACATGAAAAGAAACAAAATTTGCACTCTTCTAAAATTTAGATTTCTTTCTCAAATTACTAAATTGATCAGTTATGTAATGAGTGCCCATTATTATGGTGGTAGCTATGGGGATTTATCAAGTGGAGAAACACTCCCTCTGAAGTCCTAACTCTTGCTTTTCCAAAGAGGAAAGTGGGCATGATATAAATTACAGAACAAATTTCGATATGAACTATCTATATAAATGAGGAGATTGTATTTACTAATACTTTGCATTGTCTGAATTATTTGACTTTCATCTCGTTGGAAACTTGCATTGTTAATGAAATCCTAAAGAGTGAGAAACCAAGAAAATACTTTGCTGATTCTGGTCTTTCTAAGGTAAAAAAAAAAAAAAAGCAATTAGGTGATTATAAAGATGTAAACATAGTGTGAAAATTTACACATCTAAGGAACTTGTTGAAACCAAATATTAATTAGGTAAGGCAAGGTGCATTTTTTAATAATAAAAGATTGGCTAAAAATGCACAGAAAGTTTTTGGTCCAAAAATGTGCATGTGCACACATAGGTGCCCATAAAATTTGCCTGTAAATTTCTGCTGTATCAAAAGACTGTTTTCTCTGATGCTACACCTTGATTTACATTTCCTAGATAATCAGGTCTATGAGCCCTAATAGTCATGAAGGACTCCAAAAGCAGGGGAAGAGAAGGATCAACACAGTTTCAAGTTGAAAATTAAAATTTTACCTTCTTGTTAAAGAACTGAGGGTAAATATCTCTTAAGTATCATAAATGCATGGTATGTTTTGTTAGTATTTCTAATAATTTGAAATTGGTAATTAAAATTATGCTAACACAATTCATCACCACAGCTGACTTGTTTTCCAAGTGTTGATTTTTACTAGCCTCTGAGATTTTTGATCCTAACTTGAGGATGTTGGTTTCATTTCTAGAGAATGACCCCTGTGGAGAGTGAGATGGATATATACAATCTCACCACCATGGATGAGTTTATCTTCACATTGCTCTCTGATCTCCTGGAGGTGTGCTACCCTTTCCTTGTGCTTTTGGCTATCATCTGTCAGTTCAACTTTTTGGGTAATGGTACCATTCTCCTTGTCATCAAGACTGAAATAATACTGCACACACCCATGTACTACTTCTTAGCCAATTTTGTGCCTCTTAAACATATTCTGCTTATCAACTATTATTCACAAGATGCTTGAGAACCTCCTGACTGAGAAGAAAAGCATTGCTTTTTTGGATGTGCTTTGCATGTATATTTCCTGGTTGCCCTGGTATGGATGGAAGTTTTCCTTCTTGCTGTCATGGCTTATGACTGATCCATGACCATATGTTTCCCCTATGTTACACCCACATCATATGTAAGGAATGCTGTTCCCAGCTGATGACTGGGACCTGGAAAGCAGGGTTTCTTCACTCACTTCTGGATACAGCATTCACATTCTGCCTTTCTTTCTGAAAGTCCCATTGCATGAACCAGTATTATTGTGACATCCTGCCACCAATGACCCTCCCCTGTTCTTCCACATATGTGACAGAGAAGCTTGTTTTGGTGGTAAGAGGTGTCCTCAACTTTGGTTTCCTGTTACTCTGTTTCTCCATTTTTCCCCTCTTCCTGTGATGCATATATTCTTGTTGCCACAAACAACCCAAGTAGACCATGTACATTTCCATACATCTGATTTTAGATAACAAATTCATTTGAATATATTACTATTACTTTGATGTTTATATGTAAAACTGATAGTATCATCTTTCTACCATATACAAAAATGCATATATCCTGTTATAGTTTATCCTAAATTTGTATAATTTCTGTCAATATTTCCTAGCCACTTAGATGAAAATTCCTAAAATCAGGCCTTTCAATTTCTTAAAGTGTAGCACTTCCATTCAGTGTGAACAGAGAAATGTCAATTCTGACTGTGGTTTACTCACAATTTTCACTTTAGTTTTTCATTCCCTCAGCTGTAGGAAACAAAGTTTCCTTTGAACCACTGCATATATTACACACAAATTTAATTCAATCATAAAGTATAATCTTCTCCATAATATACCTCAACTGTGTATTCATATTACTTCCTAGAAAATTGTCTCCAGGCTTGGCATCCCTTTCATTTGTGTTATATTATTAATGGAAACTTCTGCATATTTGGCATTTCCTCACTATTCACACTCTAGCATTCTATACCTTCTCTCTTCCTATTGAGCACATTTTGTCTCTTTACATTTAAGTATAGTTATCCCATCACCAGTGAAGTGTTCTTACAATATTCAAGGCTCACTATTTTTCTTCATTGGGTCTGTCATTAACCATTAGTCATCTTCCAGTTTTTATCACAATAATAGTCTTTTTGTATGTGGCTTCATCTCAAAATCTAGATGTTGTAAACATTTTGATATGCCAAAATTTCTCATCATGTACTTTTCCCAAACTCAACAATGTCCCAATATGTATCTTTTAGAATTTTCCAAAACTATTAATAGAAGTTCTTGCCCAAATATCTGTAAATTAGACATAAACAGAAGTGGAAAATCCATAAAAACTTGAATAAGGAAAAAATTATAATTGTATATATTTGATATTTATTTGTTTTATGCATTAATTTTATTTATAGTACAATGAAATAATGTGATATCAAAGAATCAAGGAATACTTTTATAAAATCATTATTAAATTTTTTATTGAAATTCATAATATTAAATAAAACCATCAACCTCAACCAATTCTTCAGTCCAGTTACCTGACACACAGTCTGGTCAGAAATTGCACCATAGAAACCTGGGGAAAAATAAAACAACTTCAGGATTCTCCATACAACTTAAACAAGACCTTGAGTCACATTATAAGACATTTGAAATGTTTATGATGCAATCCAAAACTCCTTTGGTATATAAAGATACAGGAAATCTTCAATTCACAAATGAAAAGAATTTTAGAAAATATTGACCCTGAGGTGAAGTAAATGATGGAACTATATGAGAAGGAATTTAAAGCAGCTACTATAAGATGCTCAAATATGTAAGGTAACCCTCTTGAAATTAATGGAACTTAGAAACACTAAGAGGAGAAATAGGAGAAAAGAAAGAGGGATTTTGGAATTAAACAATATATTAAATTGATTTTAAAGAAAAAATTATATATGCTGCAATACAGAATGAAGGTAAAAGGGGAAATATCAGAATATTTGAGAGAGATAAATAGAAATTATCTAAAGTCAACAATGGGGACACAAAACATTAAAAAATATTAAGTGTCTTAAGGTCCTGTGTGGCAAAAAATAAAAGGCTCACATTCAAATCACATGGAACTCAAAGGATAGGAGGAAATGTATTGTGCAAAAAATTACTATAACATAATATATTGTAGTATAATATAATATAAGAATCAATGAAGGAATTATGGCTGAAAGGAAACATTTACTGATTTGGACAAAGAAAAATATTTATCTTTTCCAGAAGCTGAAGAAGTTTAACTAGGATGAAACCAAATATGTACATGAACAGACAAATCATAATATAACTTCAACATTCTAAAGAAATAATCTTGAAAGCAAACTCAGAAAAATTAAGCAATATATAAGCAAGCAAACCATGATTCAGATGAATGTATATTCTCATCAGTAACCATGAAGGACAGGAGGAAGTGGAGAAGAAAGTTTAAAATGCTGAATGAAAATAATGGTTAATCCACAGTTTTGATGAACATAACTATCTTTAAGAATTGTGATGGTAATTTTACATAACATAATTATGTATGTTATTGTGTCCATGTGTTTCATAAAACATTGACTTACTTAGAACTGTGAATTGATGTAGGTGAGATTTGATTTACAGTCAGTCAAACACATCCAAAATCAACAAAGGTTTTCTTTAGTAACCTGGGTATTCTCCTCATACAATCACTTGGAAGTATTCACACTAAAGACTTCAACATCACCTTTAATGGAGAATCTTGATAGGAGTATTCTCTGTGAAGTACAGACTTGCCAGATCCCCTGTTATTTCTGTTCCTCTAGAGTAACTAAACTAATACAACAATGGAGGTGAAATAATTTCCAGATAAAGTAAAAAAAAAAGTTTCATTGATAGCACACACATTATAAAATAATGCCTAAAAGAAGTCATTTAGACAGAAGGAATATGATATCAGAAAGAATTTTGGAATACTAGTAGTGAAAGAAGGGCAACTGAAATGCTATACCTGTGCAATTATAGTAAACTGTTGTAACTGGATTCCTTTAATATATTTTAGAAGTGTAAGCACAAAATATGTAACATTGTTTCATGTGATTTATAACATATAAAGGGGAACAAATTGTTCTAAGTAGTGGTAAATTTCTACATTCCACTTACAATGATAAAGTATTGATTCTAGTGTGATTTAAAATTAATGTACTTAGTCATGGTAGCAAAACTTGTAAAAATGCTACACCATAGATTTGTGCCCTATTCCCCAGAACATGATAATATGGTGAATAATCATACTCATGATTATTTTATATGACACAGTTCACCTTATATTAGGAATATAATTCTGAATTATCTAGTGGAGCCATGTAATTGCATGAGCCTTAAAGGGCAGAGAATGTTCTCTAGTTGGTTGCACAGGAGGAAATCAGAAAGATAGGAAAAGTAAGAAAAACTTAATTTTGCTGAATGTGAAATATAGGAGCCCAGGTGACAAGGAAAGCAGGAGACATGAAGGAGCCAATTGACTCCTAATTGAGAGATTCTAAGGAAACTTGGACCCCAGTTGTATTAGCTAGGGTTCTCTAGGGAAACAGAATCAATAAGAGATATCTATAAACATAAGATTTTATAAAAGTGTCTCATGTAACTGTGGGTATGCAGGAGCCCAAATTCCATAGGGCAAGCAGCAAACTAGCAACTCCAATGAAGATATTCTATGAGATCCTCAGGCAGTGAACTGGCAACTTTGATGAACTCCTCAGGAAACACTTTACTGGTTATCCAAAGAATTGAAGGTCCTATATCCGACTTGTTTAAATTCTTCAACTGATTGGATCAAATCCAGCTGATAACATTCTCTCATTGTGGAAGACACACACTTCATTGAGATAATCAGTCACAGCTGTTGCCAATTGACTGATGATTTAATAATCCAGCCTTCTTGTTTATTAACCAGCCACAAATGTCCTTGCAGTAATGTTTAGGCCAGTGCTTGCTTGACCAGACAGCTGGGTACTATCACCTGGCCAAGTTGACACATGAAACTAACCATCACAGTTCAACACTTGTCAACTTGGCAGTTATACACATCAACTTAAACCCTATTTCATCTCTATGTAGAAAACAATAACAGACATATATTTTGCCTAACAATACTTCACTGTCCTGCATACAACTTGAAATACACTAAATCTCTCCAGAATAGGGTGCAAGTCCTTGGTTGAAATTGACACTTAAAATTGATTTCCTTTAACTTAAATACCACAAAATGAACAATAAAGCTTATGCCACATGATAAGTGAATAAGATAGAGAAGAAAGTAAAGATACTTGCTTTACAAACAAATGCAAAGATGCTCATAACAAAACAAAGAGGAAATAATAATGCCATCATAGTCCTCATTTCTGTAACTGTTCACTTGCTTATCATTCATATTTATCACTACCTTCTTCCACTAATAATTCCATGTTCCCTGTACCCTCAGCAAGCACTTCAGTTGGCTGTAGTTCTTTGTCTGGTGGGATGACCCAAACCTTCATTCCTGAAGTTTCTTGGCCATTGGTAGTCCTGCCTGGATTGGGTTGTTGCAGTTTTCCATTGATATTAATCACAGGTCATGGTAGTACTAAGCTATGCCCTAGGGGATCTCCTATATTCCAGGAAAACTCTTCTTTACCTTCATCATGTAATTTCAGTGCTACTTCCTCTTGATAGGATCAATCACCCCAGCCAGTACAGGAATCCCCTTCCTTGCCTGTTGATTCAGAGGCATAAGAAGACCAAAGGGGCCAAGTGGAAGTCTTAGCTTCCATTTCAATGGAATTATTGTTGTGTTTCCTGGTGGAACCACTCATCCTTTTGGAACCAAGACTTATAGACCAGTAGAACTTAAGCTTGCAGAGGCAGGAAGCAAACATTTTCCCCTGTGGCTCACAAGAAGTGATAGGGAGTGGTGCCACTCCTGTTTTCACCCCTTGATTCCTGGACCCATGAATCCTGGCTATGGGAGAAGCAGGACCATAGAGTAGATGCTGATTCAGAGCATACACAGCCTCATGGAGAACACTACCCCAGCCCTGCAAGGTATTCACACCTAGTTGGCACAATAATTGAGTCTTCAATAGATCATTCAAATGTTCTGTCAACCCAGCTGCCTCTGGGTGATGCAGAGCATGGTAAGACCAAATTATTCCATGAGCATGTGTCCATTCCCTCATTTCATTTGCTGTGAAGTGGGTTCCTTGATCAGAAGCAATGCTGTGTGGAATATCATGTTGGGGCATAAGGCATTCTGTAAATCAATGGATGGTAGACTTGGAGAAGCATTTCATGCAGGGAAGGCAAACCCATCTCCAAAATATATGTATATTCCAGTAAAAACAAATCACTGCCCCTTCCATGATGGAAGTGGTCCAATGTAATCAATCTGCCAAAAGGCTGTAGGCTGATCACCTCAGGGAATGGTGCCATATTGAGGACTGTGTATGGGTCTCTCCTTCTGGCAGATAGAGCAATCAGCAGTGGCTGTGGCCAGGTTGGTTTTGGTGTGTGGAAGTCCATGTTGCTGAGCCCATGCATAAATTCCATCCCTATAACCACATCTACTTTGTTCATGAGCCCGCTGGACAATGACAGGAGTTGCTGGGTAAAATGGCTGATTGCTATCCACCAAATGGGTCATCTTATTCACTTGATTATTAAAATCTTCTGCTGAAGTCACCCTCAGCTGAGCAGCCACATAGGACACAAATATCTTCATGTTTTTGCCCACTCAGAAAGGTCTATCCACATACATCTTCCCCAGACTTCATTGTCACCAATTTTCCAGTCTTATTCATCCCAAGTTCCTGATCATCAAGCCAAACCATTAGCAACAGCCCATGAGTCAGTATACAGAGTCAGATCTGGTCATTTCTCCTTCCAAGCAAAGTGAACAATCAGGTGCACTGCTCGAATTTCTGCTCACTGGGAGGATTTCCCCACCATACTGTTCTTTAGGGACATCCAAAATGGGGCTGCAACGCTGCAGCTCTCCACTTTCAGGTAATGTTTGCATATCATGCAGAACCACCTGTAAACTAGGCCTGAGTTTTCTGTTCCTCAGTCATCTTATTGTGAGGAAATTCCCAAGACACTATAGCCATAGGCTGGGAAACAGAAGGAAATGTGGCAGGGGTGGGGGCCATGGACATTTCAGCCAGATCTTCATGTAACTTATTTCTGCCTTCAGGAGCTGCTCAAGCTCTATCTCATATATACCATTTCATTTTATGATGCAGTGCAGCTGTGCCTGCCCAACTTTTTGGTTGGAGGGTCAGACAACACCCAGGTCCTGATAGGTAACTCTGGTCTCATGGTAACTTGGTGGCACATGGTTAAGCATTATGTCTCTACTAAGCTCCAGTAGCAGGTCAAATGCTGTTTCCTCAAATGGAGAGTAGTTATCTGCAGATGATGGTAAGGCTTTACTCCAAAATACTAAGGGCCTGCATTGTGATTCTCCAATACGTTGCCAAAGGCTTAAAACACCAACTCTATTTGCCACTGACTCTTCCAGTACCATTGGATCAGTTGGATCATATGGTCCAAGTGGCAGAGCAGCTTGCACAGCAGCCTGGACATGTTGCATTGCATCTTGTTCTGGTCCCCACTCAAAACTAGAAGATTTTGTGGTCACTCAGAAAATGGGCAAGTGTGGCACACCCAAACAAGGCATATGTTGTCTACAAAATCCAAAGAAGGCAACTAAGTGTTGTGCCTCTTTTTCTGGTTGTAGAAGAGGCCAGAAGCAACAGTTATCCTTCACCTTAGAAGGGATATCTCAACATGCCTCACAACACTGGACCCATAGAAATTTTCCTGAGGTGGAAGTTCCCTGTATTTTTGTTGGATTTATCTCCCACCCTCTGCCACAGAAATTCCTTAACAACAAATCTAGAGCAGTTGCTACTTCTTGCTCCCTAGGTCCAATCAACATGTTATCATCAATATAATGGATCATTGTGATGTCTTGTGGGAGGGAGAAACCAAAATCCATGTGGACAATATTATGGCATATTAATGGAGAGTTTATATACCCCTGAGGTAGCACAGTGAATGTATACTTCTGGCCTTCCCAGCTGAATGTAAACTGTTTCTGGTGGCTCTTTCAAACAGCTATTGAAAAAGCATTTTCCAGATCAATAGCTGCACACCAGGTACCAGGGGATGTGTTGATTTGTTCAAGCAATGACACCACATCTGGAACAGCAGATGCTATTGGAGTCACCACCTTGTTAAGCTTATGAAAATCCACTGTCATCCTCCAAGACCCATCTGTTTTCAGCACAGTCCAAATAGAAGAGTTGAATGAGGATGTGGTGGGAATCACCAGCCCTGCATCCTTCAAGTCCTTAAGAGTAGCATTAATCTCTGCAATCTCTCCAGAATACAGTATTGCTTTTGATTTACCAGTTTGCTAGGCAGCAGCAGTTCTAGCATCTTCCACTTGGGCTTTCCAACCATAATAGCCCTTACTTTGAGTCAGGGAACCAATGTGAGGATTCTCCTAATCACACTCTTGTATGAAGCAAGGCTCTGGGTGAGTCTTTTTAACATCTTAACAGAGTTTTGCAGAGTAGAGCTATAATGATGTCGCCTGGTTTTTCTTAGGTATGCTGGATAAACTTTCAAGAGAAAGGGATGAACTAAATGTTTCAAATTTGAATCTTAAGCACTGTATGGCAGATGTAAAGGTTTCTAAGTGTGTCCTAAAAGAAAATCTTATTTCCTGTGGCTGCAGACTTTAGATTTCTGAAACCAGATGCAGAGTCTCATTGTGTGGGTAGCAGATTTACAACATAAACTAAAATCACAACCTCACATGGTGTCTGCTGTTAAAATCAAAGCCTTCATTAGAAAAGAATGGGAGCCTGAAACTTGGGATAGGGACATATGGATTGATAATAATGACAGTAAGGACATTGTTACCCTGAATTCTACCAGTCAATTCTACCCAAACTTGTCAACAGATTCAATGCAATCCAAATAAAAATTGCAACAACCTATTTGCAGACTTGGAAAAGCTAATGATAAACTTAATTTGGAAGGGGAAGGGGAATCAAATTGCCAAAAACATTCTCAAAAAGAAGAACAAAATGGGAGGACTTACAATTTCAGGCTTTGAATCTTACTATAAAGCAACAGTGTCAAAATAGCATAGTATTGGCACAAAGGTAGACATATTGATCAATGGAATCAAATTGAGAGTTTGAAAATAGACTCCCAGATCTGTGGTAGACTTGTTTTTGATATGGCTCCCAAATCCACTGTGCTGGAACAAAACGGTCTCTTCAACAAATGGGGATGGGGAACTGGATATCCATAATCAAAAGAATGATAGAGGACCCCTACCTCACACCACAAACAAAAGTCAATTCAAAGTGGATCACAGACCTCAATATAAGAGACAGTACAATTAAACTCTTAGAAGATAATATAGAGAAACATCTTCAAGACCTAATAGTAGAAGTTAGCTTCTTAGACCTCTAACCAAAAACACAACAGTAAAAAATAGAGATATGGTAACACTCCAAGTTCAAAAGCTTCTGTGCCTCAAAAGATTTTGTCAAAAAGTGAATAGGCAGCCAACATAATGAGAGAAAATATTTGTAAACCATATATCTGATAAGAGACTGATATCCTGTATACATACAGAAACCCTGCAACTCAACAGTCATACAAGCAGCCCAATTATAAAATGGGCAAAAGATATGAAAAGATGTTTTGTAGAGGAAATGCACATGAATGAAAAATACATGTAAAATTGTTCATCTTCACTAGTTATTAGGGAAATGGAAGTCAAAACCATGATAAGATACCATCTCCCACTTAAAAGAATGTCTGCCATTTAACAAACAGGAAACAATAAATACTGGAGAAGATGAGCAGAAATTAAAACTCTTATTCATTGCTGGTGGGAATGTAAAATAGTCCAGCTACTGTGCAAGACATTTTCATGGCTAAATGTTGAATTACCCTATGATCCAGAAATTCCACCTCTCAGTGTATAATACCCAGAAGATCTGAAAGCAGTCAAATGAACAGACACTTGTACACCAATAGTCATAGCAACATTGTTCACAATTGACAAGAAATGGAAACAATCCAAGTGTCCTTCAACAGATGGGTGGATAAATAAAATGTGATATATATATGTATATGTGTATATATATATATATATATATATATGAATATATTGTGGAATACTATGCAGCAGTAAGAAGGAACAAGGTCCTGAAATGTCCTGAAATGTATGGCAACATGGATGAAACTTGATGATCTAATGCTAAGTGAAATGTCAGACACCAAAAGAGAGACATTGTATGTTACCACTACTATGAACTCTCTGAACAATAGAAAATCAGTGTCTTATAATGTAGAATACTGGGGATCTAGTGATAGAAGCTAGTTGAGGGGGAAGGATAATCTAATACATTCAGATTTTTTTAATGAGGGTGAATTCAAAGGTAAGTGAATAGATAGGAGTGATGATTATTTTTAGTGGGATTATGAACAGCAGAGCTGTATTGAAGATGAAAAGGATTGAAAAGTTTTGTTCAAAGGAATATATCCCAAAGATCAGCACTACAGACATAGGTAGTTGCTTGCATGATATACTTCTAATATATGACACTACTACAGAGAGTTGACAATAGAATGGTATATGAGAAAAATCTATCTATTTCATACTAGGGACTGTAATTAATATGAATATCTTACTAGTACCATACAAATATGAGGGACAAATAATTAAAGGCTGAAAAGAGCTGTGGGGTATTTGAGTTCATTAGAATTGTTGAAAATAGAGAATGCTGAGGATTGTAGAACTAAGTGATGATAATGTGAGATATGGAGGGATTATCATGGACATAATATATGTTATGTGAACTAAGGAACCCCCGACTTTATAACTCAAGCCATTGATCTTGAGGCTTAATCTTGGGAAAGTTATGGTTGTTAATGGGTGTTTAAGTACACCTACAATTATGCCAAGAGTCACAACCAGAGAACTTTTTTTTGCCCAAATATGGACTTTCTCTCTCTAAGCCCAAATTTGCAAATAAATACATCACCTTCCTCCTAATGTGAGTCAGGAGTCCCCAGGTGAGTGAATCAGCCTGGCAATGTGGGATACAGATTCCAGAAATGAGTCTGACCCTGACCCTGAGTGGTTGAGAATGCCATTTTGACCAAAAGTGGGGGAGGAAAGGCAACAAAATAAGATTTCAGTGGATCAGAGATTTCAAATAGTGTCAAGAGGCAGTCATGGAGGTTATTCCTATGCAAGCTTCAGCTACATATGCCAAATGGCCACAGTTTGATAAGCCCAAGTCAACAGTACTCCTGAAAACCCTGAAGTATATCTAGATCCCTATCTGAGACTTTATAAAAGTTTCACTAAGTTTATTCTTCAGAAACATAAATCCTCCAGAGAATTCTTATTCCAGCTAAATCCTCAAAACCAGAGGCAATAGTCTCTCCATGAACATCCTCTAGATGTGTCCTTTTTCCTCATATTATTGACAACCCTTTTTAGAAAAACTCAGAGTAAGGAAAATTATGATAGACAAATTGAAATATTACAATGTGATGGAAAAGTTAACCATGAAAACATAAAAATGTTAAGCATGTGTATATCTAAGAGCAGCTTCAAAATACATAAAACAAAAACTGAAAACTAAAATGTAAAACACATGTTCTGCCAATACACTGTGGGATTAAACACCCTTCTGTTATTAATCAATATAAATAAGTACACTAAAATGAAGCAACCACAGAAAGAACCAGTTACACCACTAACATTTATGGATTATATCATAAAAAATGCAATATTTTTAAGTAAATGTGAAAAATCAACATAGACCTTTCCTTAACAATGAAACAAACATTCACAAATATAAAGAATTAAAATCCTACCAAAACATTTTACATATGATAATCCATTTAAATGAGATATGAATGAGAAAATAATAAAATATTCTCAAAAAACTAGGAAATTATACAACAGATTCCTAAACAATTCATAGTTCAAAGGGAAAATAGAGAGAAATTATATAAAGCCCCATTCAGAATTTTACAATATAAAAACAAAACATATTAAAGTTTCTGTCATATATATATGCATATATATGTATGTATATATATCACTTCTTAGTGGGTGTTTATGACATTAAACACATACAATACATAAGAAAGTTCTCAATGTAATGACATCAGTATCCACATAAACAAACAAGAAAGTAATAGAGAAGAAGCCCAAAAACTTGGAAATGAAGGAAAAGGTATATATAAAAACAGAAATTATTCAAATCAGAAGTGGAAATACTATTGAAGGGAGGAATGTGGCAAGATGGATGTGGTGGTTTGAATGTATTATGTACCCCAGAGAAACATGTTTTTTTAATCCAATCTTTTGGGTGCAGACTTACTGTGGGTGGGAAGTTTTGATTAGATTATTTCCATGGAGATGTGACCACCAACAATTCAAGGTGGGTCTTAATTAATTTACTGGAGTCCTTTAGGAGAGCCCATAGAGATAATCTTAGAGACACAGAGAGAAAAAGTGCAGACACATTTTGAAGACAGTCATTGAAACCAGAACCAGGAGAGAAGATAAAGGTGAAATCCAGTGCTTGCCCTAGAGAAGCTAAGAGATGAAACCTAGACACTTATAAATACCCTGGAAGAAATAAGCAAAGGCATGCCAGTGGTGAGGAAGAGAAGTTAAGACAGAAGCCAAGAGACATTTTAGAGAAAGCAACAGAAAAGAGAAGCTAACCCCAGGGAAGGCCCAGAAGATTCTGGCCATGTGCCTTCCCATGTGATGGAGCAATAGTAGATGCAATTGGCCATTCTTAAGTGAAGTTATCCTCTTGTTGGGGCCTTAGTTTGGACACTTTAATGGCTTTAGAAGTGTAAAGTTATAACCTAATAAATTCTCTTTATAAAAGCCACTCCATTTCTTGTATATTGCATTTTGGCAGCTTTAGCAAACAAGAACAATGTCATAGTAAAATGTCTAGGAATCAAATCCACTACCTAAATAACTTTTGGCCTTTCAGGACTGTCTGAAGAAATTACTTTTAACTCCACAGTCTAATGAAACACAGCAGCCTTAGGGAGGAACAGGAAGAAGTGTCTGCTAAATTGCAGTAAATATCAGATTACAACAGTCCCTAAAGTGGCAGTAATGCCCCCATACACTATCCACATGGCTGGCAGCACTGGGGATGGCAGCTCAGTCTCCTGGCACAGCTTTTGGTGCCAGTCTGAGACATTAGACAAAATCCTCCAAATTCCAGTTGTGTGTGTGTTCTGAATTCTAATCACTGCTTTTGATTAGCTACTTCAGATTGCTGATAGTCTTCTATGAGAGTAGCCATTGTTCCTACTGTGTTCAGGCAAATGTGGCAGAGGAATATTATTGATAGTAAATATCCTCAAAACATGAAAAACAGGTAAAATGCTGAGTTAAATGGGCAACTGCTGAATCCAGAAAACAGAGCTTCAAAAGCAATATAAGGAGCTTCTGGCACCCTTGCTGGCTCCTACTCAAGCACTCCATAGTGTGAGATGGGGCCAGCTTATTCTTCTATTGTGTGTCCCTGGTCCTGTTCCAGAGTGAGCAGGGTGGTCCCTGGGCACCTACTGGGATGCATATATATAAATGTCAATCTATCAGGTAGAAGTCTCAAAAACAGAACTGGGAAATATATCTCAGGATCAAGCTCCCCTAATTTACCCTGAAGGCAGCAAAACCTCTTGGAGACAGCTGGGACACTGTGAAAAACAATTGGTCAAAGAAGCCTGGGCAAAGAACTACATAAATGAAGTCACATAGGAGAACATCCAGGAAGAGGTGAATGTCTATTTCAGAGGTAATAGAAGGCAAGTTTCAATCAAACTCTATAAATTGGAAATTTTGGCAATCCTAGGATCATAGAAATAATAAGTAGATGGAAATTAAGGATTCAGATATTTAAAGAAAAATAAAGGAATGTCATGAACAACCATAAACAGAAAACTCATAAATTAAATGAAATGGAAAAATTCCCCCAAACTTAAAACTACCAAAATTCACTCAAGTTGAAATGAATAAATTGAAGAGACCCTGAATTAAAAAAAAAATAATTTGTAGCTGCTATCCCTTAGGAAAGGACTTTTCCTGGCCATGTGCTTCCTTGACAGATTCTACCCAATACTTAAATACATACAGAAGAAATGAAAACCGTGTTCTGCAATCTTTTGCAGAAAATCATTTTATGAGGTCAGTTTTGCCAATAACAAATCCCAATACAGACAGCAGCAGAAAAGTAAACTAACAAAAATAACTTTCACACACTTAGATACAAAAATTGTGAACAATATATGAACTTGAATCCAGCAACAAACACAAGGATTAATAAATGATAACTATGTGAGGTTTTACCTGGGCAAGTACAAATGGTTCAATAATGGAAAATCAATGTTTTCACATTTAACTGTCTAAATAAGAATAAAGAAAATAATAAGATGTAGGAAACCATTTCAACAAAGTTAAACATTCATTCACTTTATCAGCAAAGTAGGAATGCAAGAAAACTTCCTAGAAAAAATAAATGTCATCAACAAAAATTCTGCCATTAAAATCATACTAAATGTTGAAAGATTGAATGTTTAAACTCTAAAATTGGAAACAAGGAAAATATGTATATTTTCACCTTTCCTAGCAATAGAACAAATCATAAAATGTAATAAAACACTGAAATGTCATTAAAATAACTAGAATTGTCTCTATCCACATGGGTCATGATTTTTATATAAATTTCTCAAGGAATTTACACCAAAAATAAACCTCTTTGGACTAAAAAGCAATATTTGCATGGGCAGGATTCAGAGAAAACATCCAATAATCAACCAATATTTATTTCTATGAAGTAGCAATGTAAAACATGAAAGTAAAACTTAAGATAGAATAATACAATGAGCCACAATACTAAAGAGAAATGAAATCTTAAGATAAATACCTAAATGCAACATGTGCAGGATATATAGGCTGCAAACTAAAACATGTTTGATGAAATATATGAAATATATAATTAATCTTAAATTTGTAATACATTTATGAACTGCAAGAACAAGCATATCATAGGTGCAAATTTAATGTCAAAAGGTTTAAATCAAGAATCCTAGAGTCTGCAATTTACTACCTGATGAAAATCCTGAAGTTAATCCCTATTCAGCAAAGTGTTTTCATTAAGCCAGTCAAATACTTTGAAACGGATCAGTTCTAGCTAATATTATGACTTTTCTGGTAGAGGCTTCTGCCTATTACCTATGTAATAGTTATATGCATGTTTACAGAAAACAGTTGTAAGTTGTCACTGTATTTAGCTGTTTCACCTGTCAACTTTTAATAAAGCATATAAAGTGCTGATCAAAAAGATCTGGATCAACTGGTTTTAAAATTTACATGGCTGAGGCAACAAATTAGAGTAGACACAATGACTTCCAAATAAAAAAAAATGTTGATAAATCACAATATCCTCTTTTCATACTTACAATAAGCTCATGATTTTACGGTATGGTCACCAATATGCAGATTAATGGACATACAGAGAGTTTACAAACACATGAATAAATGGCCATTTGATGTTCAAAAATGATATAAAGACTAATCAATGGAAAAAGAATAATATTTTGAAAAATAGATGTATGGATATTTAGATATATATATAATGCAAAAAATAAACTTTTTTACCCAACCACTGTACAAGAAAATTAACTCTAAATGTAAATTGTAAATTATAATATTTTCTTAAAAACATAAAAGAAATTCTTCAAGAATAAGGTCATGCAAAGTGCTCTTAGAAACAAACCAAAAACTCAACTCATGAAAGAGAGAAATATACTGGATTTCATTTAAATTGAAAAATATATATATAATCTAAGAAAGAATGAAATGACAAGGTATATTTAAATCTTTTTCTCACCATGCCATTTAAACATATGAAAATATGTTGCAGAAACCCTGACACTTACTCTTTGAACACTGAAGAACATGTGATGAGATTACAACAATCACCAACACAAACACATCATTCTCACACCCAAGGCAGAATTTCAACCTTAATCTAAAATAGTACAAATGTTACATGCCCACATATATAAAACATTGTATATCATGCAATGTCACATATATATCTACATGATATAATATAGGATATATAATTATTAGATATAATGTAAAAATCCTTCATATTGTATAAATTATAAGGCATTTATCCAAAGGAGTATTATATCATAATAAATATTGAAGTGTATATTTCTCTATAAAGTAATCCTCACTAATTTATATAACATATATTTAAAACAATTAAAGACAAAAAGCACAATTTATATAGCAGGACTCTTTCATGTAAGAAAGAAAAATGAAAAAATAATACATATATGTACACAGATGCATACATTCACTCACAGATATATTTTTATTGAATTTAATAGATATATATTCATATACCAGAATATCATCCAAAGTGTACAACAAATAGTTCACATTATCATCATATAGTTGTACATTAATCATCACAATCATTTTTGAACATTTCCATTACTCCAAAATATAAAATTAAGAATATAAATAAAAATAAGAAAGACTATCCAAAATATTCCATACCCCTTCTCCCCCACATTATTTATTTATTTGTCATTATTATTTTCTTACTCATCTGTACATACATACTCTGGGTAAAGGGACTGTCATTTGTAATTTTGTCATGATTACACATTCACACCAGAAAAACTGTAAAATTATTCTTTCACTTGCAAGAATCAAGGCTACTTATTACCATTCAACAGTTTGAGTTATTTTCTTCTAGCTATTCTAATACACTAAAAATTAAAGGGGAATATCTCTAATATACATAAAAGTAATCTCCAGATTGACCTCATCACTCTATTTGAAAACTCTCAGACACTGAAACTTTGTTTCATTACTCTTCCCCATTTTGGTCCAAGAAGACTTCCTCAATCCCACAATGCTATGGCCAGGCTCATACCTGGAAGAGATGTCCCACATAACCAGGGAGATTTACATCCCTGGGAGTCATATTCCGTGAAGTGGGAAGGGCAGTGCATTTACCTGTAGAGTTGTCTTAGAGAGAGAGGACATATCTAAGCAATGAAGGAAGTTCTCTGGGTGTGACTTTTAGGCACAAGTATAAGTAGGCTTAACTTCCTTTTTGCAGGAGTAATTTTCACAAGGGTAGGCCCCAAGATTGAGAACTTGCTCTGCTAAATTGGTAGTCACCAATGCTTTCTAGAATAACAGTAATTCTCTAGGTGGGGAAGTTTAATATTTCCATATTTTTCCTCTTCAAGGGGGCTTTGCAAATACTATTTATTCTCTGCCCAAATAACTCTGAGATGTATCAGGGCATCACATTAACCTGGACAAACCAACAAGATCTCACTCCCTATTCAAGGTGCCATGTAATAATAGGATTTGAATAAACTGACCATACAAGTTAAATTAGTGTGCTAGAAAAAATGTAAATTTTTCACCAAATAAACATCTCTTCCTCTGGTCTCACACAAAAGTTGAAGTTTTAAAACACAGTCAATATGATCTTTACCCTATGGTCTGATTTTCCTTTGTCCTAACCAGATCATCTTCATTCAAATCTCTAATTGACTTCTTATCTCTTTTTATTTTTTAACAGTAGTTGTATGGAATAAAGCTGATTTCACAGCTGCAGAGCTATAGCTCAGAGTATCAGGTGTCACACAGATCCAGGGAATGACCATGTTATACAGAAGGAGCTCAACACTTGAGAATTTAGAAATAATCATGACAACTGAAGAATAGATGTAACTGCTGTAAGGCCTTACCATCTAAGAAACTTTGCAATAAGCCTTCCTAGATAACCTATGCTCTTGAACACAATTTTCAGAATTTGCACATTATATTTAGTCCATATTAATGAGGTGTTATCATATTCATCTTTTCAATTCTGGCTATTTCCACTCAGCCTACTATCCTCAAGTTTCATTCCCCTAGTTGCATGCCTCACAAGTTCTTTGCTCTTTGCAGCCACTCAATATGTTGTTGTGGCTATAAACCAGCATTAATCCTTCTGATCTTCAATGTACCTATCCTTAGGCCAATTTGGTTCACTGAAAGTCATGAATAATGCCACCCTCCACACCTGTATGCAAATGCCAATTTATGTCTCTGCTCTCAGTTTTCCAAGTATATACCTAATAACAGGTGCTAGGATCATATGGCACTGCTATACTATGCCTCCTGTGGAACCTCCATGCTACCTTCCAGATAGACTACTCCATTCAACTTCCCTACTAATAGTGTATTTGTATAACCCTATCTCAAAATATTCTGAAGTCCTTGTATCTTTCTGTTTATTTTTTTTTCTTGGTCTATGACTTGTTTATTATTTTTATTATTAAATTCAGTTTTATTTAAATACATTCACACACCATACAATCATCCATGGTATAAAATCCACTGTCCACAGTATAACATAGTTATGCATTCATCAACACAATCTATCTCTGAACATTTTCCTTACATCAGAGAGAACCAGAGCAAGAATAAAAAATAAAAGTGAAAAAAGAACACCCAAATCATCCTCCCATCCCACCCCATTTGTCCTTTAGTTTTTATCTCCATTTTTTCTACTCATCCATACACTAGATAAAGGGGGTGTGATCCACAAGGTCTTCACAATCACATGGTCACCCCTTGTAATCTACATTATTATATAATTGTCTTCAGGAGTCCAGACTGCTGGGTTGGAGTTTGGTAGTTTCAGGTACTTACTTTTAGCTATTCCAATGCATTAAAACCTAAGAGGTGTTATCTATATAATGCATAAGAATGCCCACCAGAGTGAACTCTTGACTCCATTTGAAATCTCTCAACCACTGAAACTATTTTGTCTCAGTTTGCATCCCCCTCTTGGTCAAGAAGACACTCTCAGTCCCACAATGCCAGGTCCACATTCATCCCCGGGAGTCATATTCTGCATTCTCAGGGAGATTTGCAACCCTGGGTTTTGGGTCCCACATAGGGGGGAGGGCAGTGAATTCACCTGTTGAGATGTCTCAGTTAGTGACAGAAAGGGCCACATCTGAGCAACAAAGAGGTACTCAGGGGGAGAATCTTAGGCACAATTATATGCAAGTTTAGCCTCTCCTTTGCAGTAACGAGCTTCCTAAGTGCAAGTCCCATGATCGAGGGCTCAGCACAACAAACCGCCAGTCCCAATGTTTGTGACAACATCAACACCAGTTTATGTGAGGATGTCCAACACATCCGCACCTTCCCCCAGATCCTTGGGGGTGGGGAGGGGGAGGCTGTAAATATATTTTTTATTATCTGCCCAAATTACCCTGGGATGTGTCACTATTTCAATCCAGCCTATACTAACCTACCGTGTCTCACTTCCTATTCAAATTTCCATGCAATTGTGGTGTTTGAACAAACTGACTGTAGGGTTGCACTGTTTAGAAAATTTAGATCCTGTACCAAATAGATACCTCTTCCCTTGGTCTCATATGGAAGTTGAAGTTTTAAAACACAGTCAGTTTCAACCTTTACCTTTTGGCCTGGATTGCCCTGGTCTTAATCAGACCTGCTTCATTCCTATCACTAACTGAAGCCTGGGCTCTTTTTCAGCTTTTTTTTTTTTTTTTTAACAGTGGCTATATGCACTAGTACTGACATTCACATCTGCCGAGCTCTAGCTCTGAGTTTCAGGTGTCTCAGAAATATGCATTGTTCCAGAGACCAATCAGGTTATACACTAGGGGATCAGCATCTCAAAGTTTAGAGATAGGCATTACAATTCAGGGATAGAGTAAACTGCTGTAAGAGCTCACAATCTAGGAACTATTACAATAATTATGTCCATGTTAGGCTATGTTCTAAGATTCAATTCTGAGTTTACACATTGTAGTTAGTCCATATTGGTGATGCATTAATGTGTTTGCCTTTATTTCTGGTGTACTTCACTCAAATACTGTGTACATGATCCATCTTGTTGTGTGTCTCACAGCTTCACTCCTTCTTGTAGCTGCTTAATGTTCCACTGTATGCATACACCACAGTACACCATTCCATTCTTCACTCAATGTACCCTTAGGTCATCTGCACCGTTGCAAATCATGATTACTGCCTCCATGAACACCAGTTTGCAAATGTTCATTCATGTCTCTGTTCTCAGATCTTCAAATGACATATCCCATAATGAGGTTGCAGGACCTTTGGTCCCCACATCCTTAACTTTTTGTGGAACAACAAGACTGACCTTCAGAAAGTCTACACCATTCTACCTGCTCATCAACAGGTAGATAGGTACATCCCTCTCACCATGTTTTATCCAACACTTTTACTCCTATACTCCTATATATATATTTTCCTACAATTTTATAGAGTCATATTCACATACCATACATTTATCCACAGTGTACAATCAGTTGTTTATGGTATCATAATAAAGTTGCACATTTATCACCACAATCAGCACTTGAACATATTGATTACTAGAAGAAAAATTTTTGTTTTTTTATCAATAAGAAAAAAGTGATAAAAAGAAAAATAACATGTCATACAATACAATATACTGTAAGGACAGTAAACAACACCACTACCAAAAATCCCATATTCCTCCCCTATATCCCCCTCTCATATACATTTAGCATTGGCATATTGCCTTTGTTACATTTCATGGAGGTATATTACAATGTTACTGTTGATCATAGACTCCAGTTTGCTTTGATTATGTTTTTTCCTGAATACCATCCCTTTTTCAACTCTCTACATGGTTGACATTCATTTGCTTTCCCACATGCAAAAGCATTTTTATATTTGTATATTTAGTAACAGTCATTGGACACTCCAGTTTTTGCCAAGTTATACATTCCCAGTCTTTATCATCTATCTTTACCTCTGGTGTCATACATTCTCCTATCCCACCTCTTTCATCTTTACTCACAGACATCTTTGTTCAGTGTACTTACAATACTGTGCTACCATCACACAGTAATATGCTATCTATTTCTGGATCTATGCAATCAATCCTAAATGTTCTGTAGTCCTTCAGCATCAAATGGCTGGTCTCTGCCCTCTTTCTATCTCCTGGTCACCTGTGCTGTTAGCTTGTAACTCCCAAAGTTTGTTCATTAATGTTGGTTCATATTAGTGAGACCATACAGAATCTGTCCTTTTGTTTCTGGCTAACTTCACTGAACATAGTGTCCTCAAGGTTCATCCACATTATTACATGATCCAAGTCTTTGTTCTGTCTTACAGCTGCATAATATTCCATCATGTGTATATACCACAGTTTGTTTATCCACTCATTCTTTGATGGACATTTGGGCTGTTTCCATCTCTTGGCAATTGTGAATAATGCTGCAATAAACATCAGTTTACAAATGTCTGTGTCTTAAGTTTCAGTTCCTCTGAGTATATACCTAGCAATGGAATAGCTGGGTCATAAGGCAAATCTATATTTAGCTTCCTGAGGAACCTCCACACTGTCTTTCAGAGTGGTTGCACCATTCTACATTCCCACCAACAATGAATAGGTGTGCCTCTTTCTCCACATCCTCTCTAGTACTTGTCGTTTTCTGTTTTTTTGGATAATGGCCATTCTGGTAGGTGTGAGATGGTATCTCATTGTGGTTTTGATTTGCATTTCCTTAATAGCCAGTGAAGTTCAGCATTTTTTCATGTTTTTGAGCCATTTGTATTTCCTCTTCAGAAAACTGTCTGTTCATGTCTTTTGCCCATTTTTTAATTGGATTGTCTGCCTTTCTGTTATTGAGATGCAGGATTCCTTTATATATTTGGGATATTAAACCCTTATCTGATATGTGGTTTCCAAATATCATCTCCCATTGTGTAGGTTGCCTTTTTACTTTTCTGTAAAAGTCCTTTAATGTACAAAAGTGTTTAACTTTGAGGAGATCCCATTTGTCTATTTGTTCTTTGGTTGGTCATGCCTTGGGTGTGAGGTCTAAGAAACCACGTCTTATCACAAGATCTTTAAGATGTTGCCCTATATTTTCTTCTAAGAGTTTTATGGCCTTGGTGCTAATGTTTAGGTCTTTGATCCACTTTGAGTTAATTTTGGTATAAGGTGTGAGATGGACATCCTCTTTCATTCTTTTGGAAATGGATATCCAGTTCTCCAAACACCATTTATTAAACAGGTTGCTCTTTCCCAGTTGCTTCAGCTTCACTGCCTTATCAAAGATCAGTAGTCTGTAGATGCGAGGGTCTACTTCTGAACACTCAATTCGATTCCATTGGTCAGTATATCTGTCCTTATGCCAGTACTGTGCTGTTTTGAGCACTGTAGCTTTGTAATATGCTTCAAAGTCAGGCAGTGTGAGACCTCCCACTTCATTCCTCTTTCTCAAGATATTTTTGGCTATTTGGGGCACCTTAACCTTCCAAATAAATTTATTTATTGGTTTTTCTATTTCTGTAAAGTAATTTGTTGGGATTTGAATTGGTATTTGTTCTAGTTTGCTAATGCTGCTGGAATGGAAAACACCAGAGATGGATTGGCTTTTATAAAAGGGGGGTTATTTGGTTACACAGTTACAGTCTTAATGCCATAAAGTGTCCAAGGTAACACATCAGCAATCAGGTACCTTCACCGGAGGATGGCCAATGGTGTCCGGATAACCTCTGTTAGCTGGGTATGCACATGGCTGGCATCTGCTCCAAAGTTCTGGTTTCAAAATGGCTTTCTCCCAGGACGTTCCTCTCTAGGCTGCAGTTCCTTAAAAATGTCACTCTTAGTTGCACTTGGGATATTTGTCCTCTCTCAGCTTCTCTGGAGCAAGAGTCTACTTTCAATGACCATCTTCAAACTGTCTCTCATCTGCAGCTCCTGTGTTTTCTTCAACATGTCCCTCTTGGCTGTAGCTCCTCTTCAAAACATCACTCACATCTGCACTGAGTTTTCTCTGCCCATCAGCTCATTTATATGGCTGCACTGATCAAGACCCACCCTAAATGGGTGGGGTCATGCCTCCATGGAAATATCCAATCAGAATCATCACCCACAGCTGGGTGGGGTGCATCTCCAAAGAAACACTCAAAGAAATCTAATCAAAACTTATAACGTCTGCCCACACAAGATTACATTAAAGATAATGGCATTTGGGGGACACAATACATTCAAACTGGCACATTCCACCCCCTGGACCCAAAAATGACATTATCTTTCCATATACAAACTACATTCATCCCACAACAATATCACAGAAACTTAAATCATTTCAGTAACAATAGTTAAGTACAAGATCCCATTAAATCAGATACAGGTGTGGTCAGCCCTAAGTCATAATTCCCTCTAACTGTGGATCTGTGAAACTTTGAACAAGTTATGTACTTCCAATATACAAAGGAGGGATATTCATAGGATAAAAATTCCCATTGCCATAAGGAGAAACAGTAAGGAAAACAAGGTTAACAGGACCAAAACAGTTCCTAAAACCTGCAGGACAAACTCCATTAGATTTCAAAGTCTGAGAGTCATTAACAGAATGAAGTTGCATCCTTGGGGCTTGAGAGAGCAGGAATCTAACCCTTCCTAAGGGCCTTTGTGGCAGTCCTTTCCTCTCCAAATGCTTAGGTGAGTGCCCCAACATATCCACACATTGGGGAGACCACCTTCTCAGCCCCACCCTCCTCAAACATTGGGGCAGCTTCCGGATTCTCTTCCATCTCTGGGGAACATGCTCAACCCCTTCAGAACAGCGTGATGGCAGCCAGGCTCTCCCCAATTCCCTGGGAATGTGCTCCACCCTCTTTGGGACCCGGGGTGGCCAAACACTTCCTGGCCACTGAGGTGGAAGGCCCACCTTCAACCTCCAGGGCAAACTCACCCTTTCCATGCATGTGGGCTGCTCCGCTCTCCCAGCCCAAGACCTCTTGACTTCAGATGTCACCCTCCATGGCTCTGTCTTTGAAGAAATTTTTCCTTCAGTTTGTTCCTTGTCTGTCTTCTCCAGTCCAGACTGGCAACGGCTGTGTCTGTAAAGATCTTGCAAAAATTCTGTTGGCTTTGCATGAAGCATGCAGGGATCAAAGCCAACAGACAATACAACTTTCCACAAATCCTTTATGGGTAATTCCATCTCTAATATTGGCTTGTAGTGAAATGGTGGCTGGGTTCCATGTTTGGTTACTTCCTAACATTGGGCTGTAGCTTCTGGGATTCCACCCCCTGGAAGCTCATAATTTTCCAAGCCATCAGCTTCTGGTTTCTTTGAACCCAAGAGTTCATTTCTAAGTTTCTCTCTCTGCTCGTGTTTTACTATAAGCTGCAGGAAGAAGCCAGGTTACATCCTCCACATGTAGTCTGGAGATCTCAGCTAAGTATTCCAGGTTGTCACTTTCAAATTCTTCCTTCCATCTGACACCAGGACTCAATTTTGCCATATTCACTGCCACTTTAAAACAAGGATCACCTTTCTTCCTGTTCTCAACAACACATTCATCATTTCTGCTAAAGGCCTCAACAGAAGTATCTTTAGAGTCCATATTTCTAGACACAGTCTCTTCGAATCAGTTTTGACCTTTTCTATCAAGCTCCTCACAATTCTTCCAGAATCTTCCCCTTATTGATTTAAAAAGCTGTTCCAACATGTTTGGTATTTGCAAACTCAGCAGCAAAAGTACCCCACTCCTGGTACCAAAATCTGTTCTAGTTTGCGAATGCTGCTGGAATGCAAAACACCAGAGATGGATTGGCTTTTATAAAAGGGGGTTTATTTGGTTACACAGTTACAGTCTTAAGGCCATAAAGTGTCCAAGGTAACACATCAGTAATCAGGTACCTTCACCGGAGGATGGCCAATGGTGTCCGGATAACCTCTGTTAGCTGGGTATGCATGTGGCTGGCATTTGCTCCAAAGTTCTGGTTTCAAAATGGCTTTCTCCCAGGACATTCCTCTCTAGGCTGCAGTTCCTCAAAAATGTCACTCTTAGTTGCACTTGGGATATTTGTCCTCTCTCAGCTTCTCTGGAGCAAGAGTCTGCTTTCAACGACCATCTTCAAACTGTCTCTCATCTGCAGCTCCTGTGCTTTCTTCAACATGTCCCTCTTGGCTGTAGCTCCTCTTCAAAACGTCACTCATACCTGCCCTGAGTTTCCTCTGCCCGTCAGCTCATTTATATGGCTGCACTGATCAAGGCCCACCCTAAATGGGTGGGGCCATGCCTCCATGGAAATATCCAGAGTCATCACCCACAGCTGGGTGGGGTGCATCTCCAAAGAAACACTCAAAGAAATCTAATCAAAACTGATAACGTCTGCCCACACAAGATTACATCAAAGATAATGGCATTTGGGGGACACAATACATACAAACTGGCACAGTATTGCATTGAATCTGTAAATCAGTTTAGGTAAAATTGCCATCTTAACCATATTTAGTCTTCCAATCCATGAACATGGTATATTCTTCCATTTTTTTAGGTCTTGTTCAATTTCTTTTAGCAGTTTCTTATACTTTTCTATGTAAAGGTCTTTTGTGTCCTTGGTTAAGTTTATTCCTAAATACTTGATTCTTTTGGTTGCTATTGTAAATGGGATTTTTTTCTTGATTTCCTCCTCTTGTTGCACATTACTTGTGTATAGAACACTACAGATTTTTGCATGTTGATCTTGTAGCCTGCTACTTTGCTGTATTCATTGACTAGTTCTAGTAGCTTTGCTGTAGATTTTTCTGGATTTCCTACATTTAGAATCATGTCATCTGCAAACAGTGAAAGTTTTACTTCTTCCTCTCCAATTTGGATGCTTTTATTTCTTTTTCTTGCCTAATTGCTCTAGCTAGAACTTCCAGCACAATGTTGAATAGCAATGGTGATAGTGGGCATCCCTGTCTTGTTCCTGATCTTAGAGGAAAAGGTTTCAATCTCTCCCCATTGAGTGTGATGTTAGCTGTGGGTTTTTCATATATTGCCCTTATCATATTCAAAAGGTTCCTTTCTATTCCTATCCTTTGAAGTGTTTTCATCAGGAAAGGATGTTGAATTTTGTCAAATGCCTTTTCTGCATCAATCGAGATGATCATGTGGTTCTTCTGCTTTGATTTATTGATGTGGTGTATTACATTAATTGATTTTCTTGTACTGAACCAGCCTTGCATACCTGGAATAAATCCCACCTGGTCATGGTGTATAATTCTTTTAATATGCTGCTGGATTCAATTTGTGAGTATTTTGTTGAGGATTTTTGTGTCTATATTCATTAAAGAAATTGATCTATAATTTTCTTATTTTTGTAGTATCTTTGTCTGGTTTTGGTATTAGGGTGATGTTAGCTTCATAGAAAGAGTTAGGTAGCTTTCCCTCTTCTTCAATTTTTTTGAAGAGTTTGAGCAGGATTGGTACTAATTTGTTCTTCAATGCTTGGTAGAATTCACATGTGAAACCATCTGGTCCTGGACTTTTCTTTTTTGGGAGCTTTTTGATGAGTGACCCAATCTCTTTACTTGTGATTGGTTTGTTGAGGTCATCTATTTCTTCTTGAGTTAATGTTAGTTGTTTATGCTTTTCAAGGAAATTGTCCATTTCATCTAAGTTGTCTAGTTTATTAGCATATAGTTGCTCATAGTATCTTCTCATAATCTCCTTAATTTCTGCAGGGTCGGTAGTTATATTTCCTTTCCCATTTCTGATTGCATTTATTTCCATCTGTCCTGTCTTTTTTTGTTGTTGTTGTTAACCTAGCCAGTGGTCAATCGATTTTATTGATTTTCTCAAAGAACCAACTTCTGGTTTTGTTGATTCTCTCCATTGATGAGAGTGTTGTATTGAAGTCTCCAACTATTATTGTAGAGGTAACTATTTCTTCTTTCAGTGATCACAGTGTTTGCCTCATGAATATTGGGGCATTCTGGCTTGGTGCATAAATATTTATGACTGTTATGTTTTCTTGATGAATTGACCCTTTTATTAATATATAGTGTCCTTCTTTTTCTCTTTTAATTGTTTCACTTTTCAAGCCTAACTTGTCTGATATTAATATAGCTACTCTCACTTTTTTTCTGGTTGTTGTTTGCATGAAATATCTTTTTCAAAACTTTCACTTTCAGTCTATTTTTGTCCTTGTGTCTAAAGTGAGTTTCTTGTAGACAGCATATAGATGGGTCCTGTTTTTTAATCCATTCTGCCAGTCTGTGTCTTTTTATTGGGGAGTTTAATCCATTTACATTTAGTGTTATTACTCTAAGGGCAGTACTTTCTACTCCCATTTTGCTTTTTGGAATTTATGTGTCATATCTTATTTTTTCTTCTCCTTTTACATTCCCTGATAATCTTCATTTCTGCACTCTTCTCCAACTCTCTCTCTCCTGTCTTTTCCTATCAGTCTGTTGCACTCCCTTTAGTATTTCTTGTAGTGCTGGTCTCTTATTCACAAACTCTCTCAGTGTCTGTTTGTCTGAAAATGTTTTAATCTTTCCCTCATTTTTGAAGGAAAGTTTTGCTGGATATAGAATTCTAGGTTGGCAGTTTTTCTCTTTCAGTATCTTAAATATATCATGCCACTGTCTTCTTGCCTCCATGGCTTCTGTGGAGAAATCTGTACACAGTCTTACCAACCTTCCCTTGTGTGTAATGGATCACTTTTCTTTTGCTGCTTTCAGAATCCTCTCTTTGTCTTTGACATTGGATAATCTGACCAGTAAGTGTCTTGGAGTAGGTCTATTGGGAGCTATCCTATTTGGTGTATGTTGTACTTCTTGCATCTCTAACTTTCTGTCTTTTATAAGAGTTGGGAAATTTTCAGTGAATATGTCTTCTATTATTCTTTCTGCCCCTTTTCCCCTCTCTTCTCCTTCTGGGATACCCATAACATGCATATTTGTGTGTTTCATGTTGTCGCTCAGCTCCCTAAGACTCTGCTCATATTTTTCCATTTTTTTCACCATCTGTTCCTTTGTGTGTATGAATTCTAATGACCTGTCTTCCAGTTCACTGATCCTTTCTTCTGCCTGTTCAAATCTACTGTTGTGCCCCTCAATTGTGTTTTTCATCTCCTCCATTGTGGCCTTCATTCTCATGAGTTCTGCCATTTGTTTTTTTAAGTTTATGAATTCTTCTTTATGGTCATCCAGTGTCTTCTTTATATCCTTCAGCTCTTTTGCTATATCTTCCTTCATTTCATCAAATTTATTTATCATTAGTTGCCTGAACTCCTGTATCTCAGCTGGGCTATGAGTTTGTTCCTTTGGCTTGTCCATATTTTTGTGTTTCCTACTATGGCTTGTTATCTTAAGTTGTCTAGGCATCTGATTTTCTTGATTAGTTTATTTTGGGGCTTGTTTTCTATCTTTTACCTAGCGGTTTTCTTGTTGGTTGGCTTTGTTCTCTGGCCTCTGTTATTCAGTTCAACTTATTCTAGACCTCTAACTTAGGTTCTATTTAGTTGATCACAGTTTTTCCCCTCTTGTTTTTTTCTGTTTCTTGCTCTGCCTCTGTGTAACCTTTTTATGAGTGGGTCTCCTCGGATATGGTTGACCCTATTCAGATTTTCTCAGTCTAGTGAGGCCCAGGTCTCACGGAGAGGGTATGGAGTTTTCCTGAGAATGAGACCCTCCTATGAGGCCTTTAGAATTGGTGCTTTTCCTCTCCTGTCCAGCAGGTGGCGCTTGCCAGCCTGCAGCTTGCCCACCAGTTTAAGGAGGTATGGGGAGTTTTGTTCTACTGGTGACTCTGATCCTGTCAGGGGCATGGCTGACTGAAGCTGGAATCTGAATTCCAGCCCCTGTGGTCTGAGTTCCCAACAGGAGGACTGCCAGTTGAGCTGGACCTCCCTCCACCCTCCCAATCCTCAGAACTCCAGTTGTCTCTCAGGGGCACTATTCCCTTCACCCCTCTCCTCTTTGGGGCATCTCCAGCTAGATTCCTTGGTCATCCTGAGTTGCCAATTAAAGACAGGGGTGGAGATCTTCAGTAGTGAATACTGAACTCAAAGACCCTGTGGGTACTCTGTCTCCCCAAAAGCCCAGCCTAGTCTGTCAAGCTGGGCTTTCCGAAAGAAAATAACCACATATATTACTTTTAGATTAAAAAAAATAGAAAAGAAAAACAAGAAAAAGAAAAAAGAAAAAAAAAGAATCCCTTTTAAAAGTCTTTCCCCAGCCTGGAAGTTTTGTCAGTGTCAGAATAGAGCATTTAAAGATATGCTTTGGGCTATTGTCTGATAATTACTCTCCAACAGCTTCAGTTCCACCCCTGCCAGGGGCTATTGAAATGCAAAAAGGTAAGGGATCAGTGAGAAGGCAGAAGGGAGAAAATGTAGGGGAAAAAATGTCTCTTTTGGAGTCTGGGAATGGGTGCCCACTTTTATGTTCCCCCACTTCTCAGAGCCCAGCCCTTCTTTAGCACCCCAGCTCCCAAAATTAGTTAGTTAATTTGTTAAGTAATTCTCCAGTTGAGGCTGGGTTGAGCCTCCCTTCTGGCCCTCAGCAGATTGCTGTTTTTTTTGTTTTTTTCTCCCTTTCAGGGAGCTGGCAGCAAGACAGTCTGTGAAGTCTGGGTGGGGAGGGGCACTGGACCCCTGGTCTGGGGAACTTACAATGTTCACTGCGATCTCAGCTTTTCCTCCAATTCCAAACTTGCATCCGATGTGTGACTGGTTACAGGAGACCCCCAAAACACTGTTTCATATAGTTCTTGGGTAATTGCCAGCTGCTCTAAGGGAGAGATGAACTTCTGCACCTCACCACTCTGCTGTCTTGCCCCACCCTTGACTTCTGTTTATTTTTTAAACAGATTTTTTCACACACCATACAAACTATCCAAGATAAACAATCAGTGGTTCCTGGTATAATCATATTTTTATGCATTCAACACCAAAATGTATATTAGAACATTTCCATTTCTTCCACAAAGAAGAGGGAAAAAATGAAGAAAAATAAGTAACAAAATTAAAATTAAAGTAAAATTAAATTGAAAGGTGATATAACAATAACAAAAATCCCATAACCCTCCCTTATATCTGACTCATTAATATTTAGCTCTTGTACATTGCCTTTGTTACATTGCATAAAACTATACTACAATATTACTTTTAACTATATACACTTATTTGCATGGATTTTGTTTTTGCAAATACTATACAAGTTTCAACACCTTTCAATGTTGGCATTCACTTTTTCTCACTCGTGAAAACATTCTTATATATGTATATTTAATCACCATCATTGTCCGCTTTAGGTTCCACTAAGTTATACAATCCTGTCCTGAACTTCCATCTTTCTTTCTAGTCTCATACATACCTCTAGCATTCTTATTTCAACCAAACTCAAACTCAGATTGTTCTGTGTACTTAAAAATATTTTGCCACCATCAGGTATATTGTGTTATACATTTATGGATCTTTACATTCAATTATGTTGAGCATTCTGAACTCCTTCAGCATAAAATATCCATTATCTACCCTCTATCTCCTGATAATATGTCTTCTCAACTTTAAGACTTAACTCTCACTCATTAATTTTAATTTCATATTAGTAAGAATATACAGCATGTGTTGTTTTGCTTCTGGCTAATTTTGCTCTACATTATGTCCTCAAGATTCATGCATATTTTCATATGCTTCTATAATTAGCTCCCTGATGAACAATCAAAATGTCTTTCAGAGTGTTTGCACCATTCTTCATTCTCACTGTCAGTGAATAATTGTGCTTCTTTCTCCACATTCTCTCCAACACTTATAGTTTTCTGGGGTGTTTTTATAATGTCCATTCTAATAAGTGTGAGATGATACCTAATTTTAGATTTTATTTACCTTTCCCTAATAGCTAGTGAGTTTGAGCATCTTTTCATTTTCTTTTGAGCCATTTGCATTTCCTCTTTAGAAAAGTGTCTGTCCATATCTTTTGCCCAGTTTTTAATTGGGTTGTCTTTTTGTTGTTGAGCTGTTGAATCTCTTTATATATATTAAATGTCAAACACTTCTCTGATATATGGTTTCCAAATATTGTCTCCAAATGTGTAGGCTGCATTTTTACTTTTCTAACAAAGTACTCTGATGGAAAAAAATGTTCCACTTTGAAGAGACCCCTTTTACCCATTTCTTCTTTCATTGCTCATGCATTGGTGTAAAGTCTAGGAAACCACCTCCTATTACATGATCTTTAAGATACTTCACTAGATTTTCTTCTAAGAATTTTATATTAGTAGCTCTAACGTTTAGGTCTTTGATCTATTTTGAGTTAATTTTTGTATAATGTGTGAGAAAGGGGTCCTCTTTCATTCTTTTGGATATGGATATCCATTTCTCCAAGAATCATTTGTTGAAGAGTCTGCTCTGTCTTTGTTGAGCTTACTTGACAGCCTTATCAAAGATTGTCTATAGATGAGACAGTTTATTCCTGAACACTCAATTCAATTCCATTTGTCAGTATATCTATCTTAATGCCAGTACCATGCCATTTAGACCACTGTAGCTTTGTAATATTCCTTACAGTCAGGTAGTGTAAGACCTCCCATTAGATCCTCATTCTGAAGATATTCTTAGCTCTTTGGGGAAACTTGCCCATCCAAATTAATTTGGTTTTTTGATTTTCTATTTCTGCAAAGTGGGTTGTTGGTATTTTAATTGATATTGCATTGATTCTATAAATCAATTTGAGTAAAATTGACATCTTAAGTATGTGTACTCTTCCACTCCATGTACACAGTATAGCCTTCCATTTACTTAAGTCTTTTCCTTTCTTTTAGCAACTTTTTGTAGTTTTCTCTTCATAGATCTTTTATGTCCTTAGCTAAATTTATTCCTAAATACTTTATTCTTTTTGTTGCAATTGTAAGTGTATTTTTTCATGATTTCCATCTCAGATTGCTCATTACTAATGATATTTGTGTGTTTATCTTGTACTCTGCCACTTTTCTTGCATATAAATCTTCTTTGAAGTATATAGATATAGGAGGTTTAAAATTAGCATGACTAACATATATACAAAGAAAAAAATTTGAAAAAAAACATGTGTATTTGTGTCAATATCAGACCAAACAAATATTAGAGAAAGGAAAGTTAACCTAGAAAAGTGAGATATTATATAATGATTAAAATGTTAACCATGAAATATTAACATCTTCAAGCTATGTATGTCTAAAAGCAGAGCAAGAACATATAAAATACTAACAGAAAGGAAAATCAAAAATACAAATCTTTGATTATACTTGGTAATTAAAACACACACACAAAAAACATATCTATATCTATATCTATATTTATATCTGTAGCTATATCTATATATATCAGTGTACTAAAACCAAGCAACAATATAGAGGAAACAAACTGCAAGATCAATATTTATGGAATATTACAGTTTCAGAAAACCACATAACAACATAATAAAACATATTTTTGGATAAAAATGTAACATTCATTAAAATAGTCCTTTACTTTATTGTGATAAATTACCCAGTATGAACTGAGCTAGATATATATACAAAATTTGATGTTTTGTTTTCATATTGTTCAATTAGAAACATTTTCTAATTTCATTTTAATTTCTTCATTGAACCATGGATTATTCAGGCATCTGTTATTTTATTTTTGAATGCGATATAATTTCTTATTATTTTCTTATTTATTTCTCCTGTAAATTCATTACTGTATTGGGAAATTCTTAGTATATTTCAATTTTTTAGCTTTGTGAAGATTTGTTTCATTAAACACATATATTAGGAAATATGAAAGGCATCAAATTAATTACACAGTTCCAGATAATAAAACTAGAAATGAATAGAAAAGGAAACCCAAAAGCTGTAAATGAAGGGAACACTATTTATAAGTACAGAAATCAATAAAATTGAAAGCACCATCATAAATGATGGAAGACGGTGAGTTGATGTAACAGGAAAATCTCAGGAAATGAATCCCTCCATGTAAAGTACTACTGAACTTGCAAGACCACCTGAAACAATGATTTTTAAATCCAGAGCCTAGTGGAGCTGTGTATAGTACTCTGAGTGGAGCCAGATAAGGCTGCTAAATTGTGATAAATACCAGTAATTTTTAGCCTCCCTGCAGTGTCATTAATGTAACATATGCCATCCACATGGCAGGCAGCACTGTTGCCTGCATCTCAGACTCCTTGCACAGTTTTAGGTGCCAGGGTAAGTCACAAAGGGATGTGTTACTGATAACTGACCACTTCTTTTATTAGCTACTTCAGATTCCTGGGGTTTTTTCTGAGGGTGGCCTTTGTTCCAATTCTGTTTGTACAGAGGTGGCAGAGGGGTTGTAGAGAGTAAACTTCCTTAAAAATATGGAAAAGAGATAAGGGACTGCATTAACTGGACAAGTGATGAATCAGGAAATTACAGCCACAATCCAATAGAAAAAGCTTATGGCTTCCTTGATGACCCTTCCTCAACTGCACCATAATGTGAAGTGGTTTCAGCTTGTGCTCCCACTGTGGGTTCCTGGCCCTGTTAGATGGAACAAGTTGGCTTCTGGGCACATACTTGGGCTCATGTATCTCCCTGCAACTCTATCTGCTGGAAGTCTGAGAGACTGAACTGGGGAAGTTATATCAGACTCTTGCTCCCATGATTTCTTCTGAAAGTGCTTCTGACAGTTGAGATAGTATGAATTAATCAAAGTGGCCAGGACAAATCACTACTGCATTAATTCACACAAGAGAACACCCAGGAGGAGGTGAAAGCCTATTGTAAAGGGAGAAGAGGTAAAGTTCACTTAAAATCCTGGAAATTTTAAATGTTGGAAATCCTAAGGCCAATAACAATGATAAAGTATTTCCTAAATCACCAATGTTGTAAATGAAGGAGTCAGATATTCAAAGGAAAATAAGGGGGAAATTGGGGAATGTTTTTATCCACCAGACACTGAAAATTGATAAATTAGAAGAAATGGAACAATTCTTCCAAAACAACAAACTACGTTTGTTTGGATTTAAATAATTAAAATGAAGTGACCTTTTACACAAATTGAATTCATGGTTAGTAACCCTCAGTAAAGGACTTTCCCTGGAACAGATGGTATCATTTACAGATTCTATTATATACTTAAATGCTTAGAGAAGAAAAGATAGTCATGCTCTAAAATCTCTTGCAGAAAATCATTTCATGAAGAAAACATTCCCCAATAACAGAAGCTAATATGGTTTTAGAAAAGTAAACTACCGAAACTAACTTTCACCACCATAGATACAAAAATTCTTTATAATGTATGAACTTAAAAGAAATGAAAAAAAGGTTAGTATATGATGACCAAGGGTAGTTTGTACTGAGCAAACACTGATATTTCAATTTTGGAAAATCAATATTTTCACATTTTAATGATCTAAATAAGAAAATATGCCATCATAGGAATTGATATAGGAACACATTCAGTAAAATTCAACATGCACTGATTATTACAACTATCAGCAAACTAGGAATACAAGAAAACTTCCTTGTAATAATAAGGATCATCTATAAAAAGTGCACAGTGAAAATCATACATAACAGTGAAATATTGAAAGTTTAAATTTTATAATTGGGAACAAAGAAAGGATGTCCACTTCCACCTGTCCTAGCAATTCTACCTAATCATAAACTGTAATAAAAAAGAAATAATGTTAAAATAATTAAAATTTACCTATTCACATGGAACTTGATTTTTATATAAATTTATCAAGGAATTTACACAAACAATAAAACTCCTAGAAGGAATAAGCAAACTTTGCAAGTTCCAGAATTCAGAGGATAAGAAAGCAAAAAAAATCATTATTTCCATGAACTACCAACATAAAATATGAAATTAAAATTTAAACAATATTACAATTAATGATGATCTAAAGAAAAATGAAATATTAAGATTAATATCAAAATGCAATTTGTACAGGTTCTATAGGATGCAAAGTAAAAGATGTCTGATCAAATATATCAAACACCTAACTAAGCAGAGATACATACTGCATTTATGGACTACAAGAACTGCATACAAAGGTCGCAATATTTACATCATTCTATACCTTGCCCTGTATGCTTTTTAGAAAACCCAGAGGATTTCATTGACCTAGAACAACTGGTTTTAAAACTTGCATGTCTGAATCAACAAACTAGAATAGACAAAACAATTTTCAGAAATAATAATTAATATGGATGATGCACACTCTTCCATTTTATGAGTTACTCTAAGCACATGATTTTTTGGAAGAGTGATGGATAAATAGTTGATGGACATAGTCATAGAGTTCTATAAACACATACCTGCATGTTTCTTTGATGTTTGACAATGATATAAAGGCTATCCAATGGAAAAAGAATAGTATTTTGAAAAATTGATAAGGGAACATTTGCAGAACCATATGCATAAAAGGAGCTTCTTCTTAAGCAACAACAAAAATTGTATACAAAAATGCCTAATTGTAAATTTTAAAATATAATTTTGGAAAAAAAATAGAAGACATACTTCACAAACAAGATTTGACAAAGTGCTCTTACAAATTACACCAAAACATGAAATCATGGCATAGGGGAACATATTGGACATAATAAAAAAAGAGATTGCTTTCAAAATGAATGAGAAAACAAGGTACAAATTGTGAGAAATTATTTGCAAATCACCTATTTGTATCCAGAATTGCATTCAGAAATCATAAAGAACCCCTAACACTCAAAAGGAATAAAAAAACAACACAATTAAAATATACAGACATGTCTCAAAAAGATAAAGGGCTGCAACTAAGCACATGAAAGTGTTCAGCATAAGTAGGTATTCTGAAAATGCAAATTTAAGCTAACTTGAGAAATCACAACAAAATGAAATATGACAATGTTACAAAAATATGTCAAGGACATGTAACAACTGGAAATGTCCAATGATATTGAAATTAAAATTGTATACAGCTACTTGGAAAATATTTTTCAGTTTCTAGTAATGTATACACATTATAGGAACACAGTATTTCACTGAGATAAATGAACATTTATATTCAAAATCTAGTATGTAGAAATGTAGATTCACTCTATTTGTAATAACAAAAATATGCAAATAGCACCAGTGCTCTTCCATATGAGAAAGAGTGAACCAACAGTGGAATATATAATACTGCTTAATATAATACTACTTAGAAATTAGAAGTAATAAACTATAAATGTAAATACATAGAGGATTCCCACTTCATGGAACCATGGTGTCCAGGGAAGTGAATCTCACTGGCAATGTGGGACACTGCTCCTCAGAATGAGACTGGCCCTGGAATTTAGGGATTGAAAATGCCTTCTTGACAAAAATGGGGGAAAAGAAAGGTAAGAGAATAAGGTTAGAGTAGCTAAGAGATTTCAAATAGAGTTCAGAGACAATTCTAGAGTTTACTCTTATGCAAGTTCCACCAAGATTATCCAAAGGACCACAGTGTGCCAAGCCCTAACCAACAGTATTCCCAAAATATATAGGTCCTGTTCTGAGACTCTATGAATGTTTCACTAAGTTTTCTATTCAGAAATTTAAATCCTCCAGAGTGTTCCTATGCCAGGTAAGCCCAAACATCCAGAGGCAAAAGCCTCTTAAAGAACATCAACCAGATTCAGCCCAATTCCGCATACTATTGACACCCTTTTTTTTAAATTTTTATTGAGATTCTTCAGATATCATACAATTATCCAAAGATCCAAAGTGTACAATCAGTTGCCCTTGGTACCCTCATACAGCTGTGCATCCATCACCACGCTTCATTTTTGTTCAATTTTTAGAACCTTTTCATTACTCCAGACAAGAAATAAAGTGAAAGATGTAAAAAGAAAAAAAAAAGAAAAGGAAATTTGAATCCTCCCTTACCCCTAACCAACTCCCCTCAACTGTTGACTTGTAGTGTTGGTATAGTACACTTGTTACTGTTTATGCACGAATGTTGAAATACTAATAACTGTAGTATATAGTATGCAATAGGTATATATTTCTTCCCTATATGACCCTCTATTATTTACTTCTAGTTGTATTGTCATACATTTGTTCTGATTCATGGAAGAGTTTTCTTATATTTGTACAGTTAATAATGGACATTGCCCACCATAGGATTCAATTTTAAAAATTCCCATCTTTTGACATCCAACTTTCCTTCTGGTGAAATATATGACTCTGAGCTTCCCCTTTCCACCACATTCATGCACCATTTGGCACTGTTAGTTATTCTCACATCTTCCTACCAACATCTCTGTTCATTTCCAAACATTTAAGTTCATCCTAGTTGAACATTCTGCTCATACTAAGCAACCGCTCCCAATTCTTAAGCCTCATCCTATACATTCATACCTTGTATATCATTTCTATAAGTTTACATATTATAACTAGTTCTTATCTGTGAGACCCAGCAATACCAGTCCTTATGTATCTGGCTTATTTCACTCAGTATACTGCCCTTGAGGTTTTGTCTTCAACCCGTATTTTTAAGATGGTTTTATTCATATGTCATACATTCCATCCTAAGTAAACAATCAATGGTTCTCTGTATGGTCACATATTTATGTGTTGACCACATTCACCACTATCTATATAAGGGCATTTACATTTCTTCCACTTGGCAGGAGGGAGAGTCAAAGAAGGTAGAGAGGCAAAAGAAAGAGGAAAAAATGACAGCTAGGAAGTAGCAAAAGGAAAAGTAACCTTAAATCAAAGTAGAGTAAAGAGTCAGACACCACCACCAATGCCAAGTGTCTAACATGCCTCCCATATCCCCCCCCCTCTTATCTGCATTTACCTTGGTATATCACCTTTGTTACATTAAAGGAAGCATAATACAATGATTCTGTTAGTTACGGTCTCTAGTTTAAACTGATTGCATCCCTCCCCCAATGCCTCCCCATTTTTAACTCCTTGCAAGGTTGACATTTGCTTGTTCTCCCTCATAAAAGACCAAATTCGTACATTTTATCACAATTGTTGAACACTCTAGATTTCACCAAGTTACACAGTCCCATTCTTTATCTTTCCCCCTATCTTTGAGTGTCTCACATGCCCCCAACCCACCTCTCCCAACCACACTCACAGTCATCTTTGTTCAGTGTATTTACATTGCTGTGCCACCATCTCCCAAAATTGTGTTCCAAACCATGCACTCTTGTCTTCTCCTATCATTCTGTAGTGCTCCCTTTAGTATTTCCTGTAGGGTGTGTCTTTTTCAAAGTCTGTCATTTTCTGTTTGTTGGAAAATATTTTGAGCTCTCCCTCATATTTGAAGGACAGCTTTGCTGCATGTAGGATTCTTGGTTGGTGGTTTTTCTCTTTCAGTATCTTAAATATATCACACCACTTCCTTCTTGCCTCCATGGTTTCTGCTGAGAGATCTGCACATAGTCTTATTAAGCTTCCTTTGTAAGTTATGGATTGCTTTTCTCTCACTGCTTTCAGGATTCTCTCTTTGACTTTGACATTTGATAATCTGATTATTAAGTGTCTTGGCATAGGTCTATTCAGATCTATTCTGTTTGGAGTATGCTGTGCTTCTTGGATCTGTAATTTTAAGTCTTTAATAAGAGATTGGAAATTTTCATTGATTATTTCCTCTATTATTGCCTCTGCCCCTTTTCCCTTGTCTTCTCCTTCTGGGACACCAAAGATATGTACATTCTTGTACTTTGTTTCATCTTTAAGCTCCCAGAGACATTGCTCATATTTTTTCATTCTTTTCTCCATTTGCTCCTTTGCCTGTAGGCTTTCAGATGTTTTCTTCTCCAGTTCTTGAGTGTTTTCTTCTGCCTCTTGACATCTGCTGTTGTATGTTTCCATTGTATCTTTCATCTCTTGTATTGTGCTTTTCATTTCCATAGATTTTATAAGTTGTTTTTTTGAACTTTCAATTTCTGCCTTATGTATGCCCAGTTTTTCTTTACAGCCTCTATCTCTTTTGCAAAATGGTCTCTAAACTTTTTGAATTGATTTAGCATTAGTTCTTTAAATTCCTGTATCTCATTTGAAGTGTACATTTGTTCCTTTGACTGGGCCATAGCTTCGTTTTTCTTAGTGTAGGTTGTAGTTTTCTGTTGTCTAGGCATCTGACCTCCTAGGCCACCCCAATCAGGTTTTCACAGATAAGAACAGGCTCAGGTCAAAGAAGAAGGCAATATTCAGTCTCTGGTTTCCCTGATGGTTTTTCTTAGAGGATTGAGACACCTGTGCTTTTCTGCCTGGCAGATGCACCTGTAAGCCTGTCACTGCCTGTATAAGAAGGTGTTGCCTGTGGTTCTCCTTCCCCAGACTTTGGGGTCTGGTTCTGGAAAGGCAGACAGTAGAGCTGGCCCCCTCCCTTTCCTCTTGGGAAGCTATGCCCCCTCCAGAGAGGTCAGCTGCATATCAAGTTCTTTGTTTCTTTGACTCTGCTGATCAAAGTATTTTGATTTTAAAATGGCTGAGGCTGTCTTTACTGCAAAGTGCTGTGGGCTGAAAATGGTTGAGGTTTTCTCCACAGAGATTGAAAGGGACAGAAAAACTCCCAGGTTCACCTGCCAGCCAGAGATAGCACCTGATCCTCTGGGCTCCCTGTCCTGAGAAAGATATGACCCCTGACTCTCCCAAGGTTAGTTGTCACCAAAAGCCTCTGTCTGCTTGCTGAGGATTCACTGTCTGTATTGAGAAGTTAACATTAAAACCCCAGTTAGAGCTGGGCTGAGAGAGTGCTGTTCTCTAGCACCACAAGGCTTCCATGAGGGAGGGGCTCTCAGATCTCAGTGTGTGTCTGCAGTTTTACTTACAGATTTTATGCTGCAATCTCTGGCATTCCTCCCAAATCAGTGGATGATAAGTGGACAGTCAGGTTTGTCTCCCTGCAGTTATTCCAGGTTATTTACTAGTTTTTGGTCATTTATGAATTGTTCCCAAGGGGGACTAACAGTCTTCCATTCCTCTCTATGCTGCCATCTTAGCTCCTCCTTGAAATCCCTTTTTAATATGAATAAGTTAGGGTGGTCTCTGCCTAGACTATCCTAAAGATCAAGAAAGTGATTAAATGAGATGAAGGGATAGCAACAGACAAGATAGGATTTAACAAAGATTATTTGAAATTTTCTTTATAGCTCCTTGTTAAATTGTAATTTGAAAATTATCAGCTTTCTGTATATATGTTATATTTCACAATAAGGAAATAACTGAAATTGTGAAACTGTAACCCATAATATTCTTGGAAATTTGCTAATTGTTAAATTGTACTTTGAAAGTTATTGCTGTTCTGAATATATATTATATTTCACAATGAAACTGTTAAAAAAAATGGTCACTCTAAAAGACAACATTTTGAGTGCAAAAAAGCCACAGTCAAAAATTCATGTATGGTATGATTCTATTTGTATAACTGTTTGTTAATTCATTTTATTGTGATATATTCACATACCATGCAGTCATACAAAGCATACATTCAATTGTTCACAGTACCATTATATAGTTCTGCATTCATCACCAAAATTAACTTTTGAATATTTTCACTACTACACACACAAAAATAATGGGAATAAAGATTAAAGGAACAACTAAAGTAAAAAAGAACAATGGATGCCTTTTTTGCCCCCATTTTTCTACTCATCCATGCATACACTGGACAATGGGGAGTGTTGTCCATATGCCTTTTGCAATCACATTGTCACCCCTCATAAGCTACTTTTTTATAAAATCATCTTCAAGATTCATGGATTCTGGGTTGTAGTTTGATAGTTTCAGGTATTTACTGCTAGCTATTCCAACACACTAGGAATTAAAAATGGTTGTCTATATTGTGCATAAAAGTGCCCACCAGAGTGACCTCTCAGCTCCTTTTGGAATATCTCTGTCACTGAAGATAATTTCATTTCCTTTCACATCCCCCTTTTGGTCAAGATGTTCTCCATCCCATGATGCCAGGTCTAGATTCCCCCCTGGGAGTCATATTCCACATTGCCAGGGAGATTTATTCCCTGGGTGTCAGATCCCATGTAGGGGAGAGGGTAGTGGTTTCACCTGCCAAGTTGGCTTAGATAGAGAGAGAGGGCCACATCTGAGCAACAAAGAGGCATTCAGGAGGAGGCTCTTAGATACAATTGTAGTCAGGCCTAGCCTCTCCTTTGCAGCAACAGTCTTGCCACAGGCAAGTCCCATGGTAGAGGGCTCAGATATAACTTTCTTAAAATGACAAAACTTTATGACAGACAACAAACCTAGTTTCAAGGCATTAGGGAGGGATGTTGGTGTGATTAGAAAGCTGTAGCTATGGGAAATATTTGGAATCTGTTCTGCATCAAAATCATTGTGGTGATTACAAAAATGTATACATGAGAAAAAATTCATGCAACAGACAATAAAAAGAGTGCTTCTACTACAACTTAATTATGTTTAATTTTATTGAGATAAAATCACTACCATAAAATCATCCAAAATGTACAATCAATTGTTCACAGTACCATCATATAGTTTTGCATTCATCCCAATCTATTTTTTGAACATTTCCCTTTTACCAGAAAAAGTGAAAATAAGAATAAAATATCAAAGTACAAAAGAGCACCCAAATCATCCTCCTCACCCTATTTTCAATTGAGTTTTTATCCCAAATTTTCTACTTATCCATCCATATGCTGGATAAAGGGAGTGTAATCCATAAGGATTTCACAATCATACTGTCACCCCTTGTAAGCTACATACATTGCCATACAATCATCTTCAAGAGTCAATGCTACCGAGTTGCAGTTTGATAGTTTCAGGTATTGATTTCTAGCTATTCCAATGCATTAAGATCTAAAAAGAGTTTTCTATATAGTGAATAAGAATGCTCATTAGAGTGACCTCTTGACTCCATTTTGAATCTCTCAGCCACTGAAACTTTATTATGTTTCATTCTGCATCCCCCTTTTGGTCAAGAAGGTGTTCTGAATCCCAGAATGTCAGGTCCAGATTCACCCCTGGGAGTCATATCCCTTATTGCCAGGGAGATTTACTCCCCTGTGTGTCACATCCCATGTAGGGGGGAGGGAAGTGTGTTCACCCACTGAGTTGGGTTACTTAGAGGGAGAGGACCACATCTGAGCAACAAAGAGGTATGCACAGGAAGACATTTAGGCACAAATATCAGCAGGTTTGGCCTCTCCTTTGCAGTAACAAGTTTCATAAGTGCAAGTCCCATGAAAGGGGGTCAGCAATCCAACTGCCAGTCCTCAATGTTTGTGAGCACACCACCAACAATCCAGGTGAGGAAACCCAACCCCTCTGCATTTTCTCCTAGCTTCTTAGGGTGAACTTGTATAAATATTTTTATCCTCTCTCCAAATTAGTGTGGGATGAGTCACTATTTCACACTAACCTATGAAACCTACCAGGTCTCACTTGCTATTAAAATTCTATGTAATTATTCTATTTGAACAGTGTATGAGTGAAATTTTTCAGGAAGTATAGATCTTGAACCAACTAAACATCTCTTTCCATGGTCTCACATGAAATTTGAAGTTTTAAAACCCAGTCAGTGTTGTTCTTTACCCTTTGACCTGATTTACCCTAGTCCTAATAATATCTGCATCATTCATATCTCTAGTTAAAGTCTGGTCTGCTTTTCAGCTTTTTTTACAATTGCTATATGTGTTAATACTAACATTTATATCTTCTAGTTCCAGCTCTGAGCTTTAGGTGTCACATATATACCCAAAGTTACAGGGAATAATCAGGTTATAGACAATGGGATCAGTGTCTCAGATACTGCAGATAGCCATTACAATTCAGGAATAGATGTGACTACTGTAAGAGATTACAATCTAGGGACCATTACAATAAGCATTCCCCTGATAAGCTGTGCCCTAAGGTTCAATTCTGTGTCTACACATTGTAGTTAGCCCATATTGGTGAGGCCTTAGGTTTTTTTCCCTTGTTTCTGGTGTAGTTTACTCAAACTGCTGTTTACAGGTTCCATTCACCTCATTGCATGTTTTACAGCTTCAATCCTTCTCTGCAGTTGCTCAGTATTCCATTGTACACACACACAACAGTTCAACATTCTGTTCTTCAGTCGATGTACCCTTAGGCCACCTCCACCCTTTAAAAATCACACATACTCTCTCCATAAACAGCAGTATGCAAATGTCCTTTGGTGTCCATTCTCAGATCCTCCAAGTAAGTGCCCCCTAATGAGGTGGCAGGACCTTAAGGCACCCATGAACTTAGCTTTGTGTGGAACCACCCCAATCTCCCCCAGGAAGTCTATACCATTCTGCCCTCTAACCAAGAGTACATATATCACTCTTTCCATGCTTTCACCAGGACTATTATCCCTGTTCACATTTTTAATACAATTTTATAGAGTTATATTCACATGCCATATATTTATCCACAGTGTACAATCAGTTGCCCATGGTATCCTCATACAGTTGGGCATTTATCACCACAGTCAACACTTGAACATACTGCTACTATGAAAAAACAGTACTTTACTGAATAATAGAAAAGACAATAAAAAGAAAAATAAAATATAATGCAGTACAATAGTAGGATCAGACAGCAGTGCCACTACCAAGAATCTATATCCCTCCCTTATATCTCCCTCTCATACACATTTAGCTTTGTTTTGTTGTCTTTCTTGCATTTAATGGAAGCATAATTCAATGTTATTGCTGACCATAGACTCTAGTTTGCTTTGATTATATTTTTACCCAATACCATACTCTTTCCAAAACCCTGCATGATTGACATTCATTTGTTCTCCCATATGCAAGAACAGTTTATAGTTGCACATTTAGTCACAATCGTTGACCACTCCAGTTTTTGCTAAATTATAGAAACCCAGTCTGTACCAGTTTGAATTTATTGTGTCCCCCAAATGCCATTATCTTTGATGTAATCTTGTGTGGTCTGAGGTTATCAGTTTTGATTAGATTTCTTTGAGTGTTTCTTTGGAGATGTGCCCCACCCAGCTGTGGGTGATGGCTCTGATTGGATAATATCCATGAAGGTGTTGCTGTGCCCATTCAGGGTGGGTCTAAGTTGATCAGTGGAGCCATATAAATGAGCTGACATAACAAAAGGAACTCAGTGCAGTTGTGAGTGACATTTTGAAGAGGAGCTACAGCCAAGAGGGACACTTTGAAGAATGCTCTAGAGAAGCTGTGAGAGGAAAAATGCCCCAAGACCAACTAAGAGTGACATTTTTGAGGAACTGCAGCCTAGAAAGGAACATCCTGGGAGGAGGCCATTTTGAAACCAGAGCTTTAGAGCAGATGCCAGCCACATGCCGTCCCAGCTAACAGAGGTTTTCTGGACACCATTGGCCATCCTCCAGTGAAGGTACCTGATTGCTGATGTGTTACCTTGGACACTTTATGGCCTTAAGACTGTAACTGTGTAACCAAATAAACCCCCTTTTATAAAAGTCAATCCATTTCTGGTGTTTTGCATTCTGGCAGCATTAGCAAACTACCACACAGTCTTTTTCTTCTATCGTTATCATGGTGTCATTCATGTCCCTAGCCCACCTCTATTATCTTTAGTCATGGACATCTTTGTTCAGTGTATTTACAATATTGTGTAACCATCACACAGTATTTTGCTATTTCTTGATCTATACAATCATTCCTGCTGAACATTGTGCAGTCCTTCAATATCAAATGCCTGATCTCTACCCTCTTTGTATCTCCTGGTAGACTGTGTTATCAGCTTTCCACTCTCAAAGTTTGCCCATTAATGTTAGTTCATATTAGTGAGACCAAACAGTATTTGTCCTTCTGTTTCTGACTAACTTCACTCAACATAATGTTCTTAAGGTTCATCCACATTATTATGTGTTCCATGTCTTTGTTCTCTCTTACAGCTGCATAATATTCCATCATGTTTATGTACTACAGTTTGTTTATCCACTTGTCCATTGATGAATATTTGGTTTGATTCCATCTCTTGGCTATTGTGAATAGTACCATGATAAACAGTTTATAAATGTCCATGTGTGTCTTAATTTTCAGTTCCTCTGTGTACATAATTAGGAATGGAAGAGTTTGGTCATATGGCAGGTCTATACTTAGCTTCCTGAGGAACTGCCACACTGTGTTCTAGAGTAGATTCATCATTCTATATTCCCACCAACAGTGAAAAACTGTGCCTCTTTCTCCACATCCTCTCCAGCACTTGTAACATTCTGTTTTTTTTTTTGGATAATGGTGATTCTGGTATTGTGAGATGGTATCTCACTGGGGTTTTGATTTGTGTTTCCCTAATAGCCAGTGAAGTTCAGTATTTTTTTCATGTTTTTGAGCCATTTGTATTTCATTGTCAGAAAGTGTCTATCCATGTCTTTTGTCCAGTTTTTTAATTGGGGTGTTTGTCTTTCTGTTGCTGAATTGTAGGATCAATTTATATATTTGGGATATTAAACACTTATCTGATATGTGGTTTCCAAATATTGTCTCCCATTGTGTAGGCTGCCTTTTTGCCTTTCTGAAATAGTCCTTTGATGTACAAACCTGTTTAATTTTGAGGAGGTCTCATTTCTCTTTATGTTCTTTGGTTGCTTGTGCTTTGAGTGTAAGTTCTGGGAAAGCACCTTCTATCATAAGATCTTTAAGATGTTGCCCTATATTTTCTTCCAACAGAGTTAAGTTTGTAGGACTAATGTTTAAATCTTTGATCCCTTTCAAGTTAGTTTTTGTATAATGTGTGAGGGGGTCCTCTTTCATTCTTTTGGAAATAGATATCCAGTTCTCCAAACACCATTTATTGAAGAGGCTGCTCTGTCCCAGTTGCTTTGTCTTGATTGCCTTATCAAAGACCAATTGTCCATAGATGTGAGAGTCTATTTCTGAACACTCAGTTCAATTCCCTTGGTTAATACATCTATCCTTATTCCAGTACCATGCTGTTTTGAGCACAGTAGCTTTGTAATGTTTCAAAGTCATGTTGTGTGAGACATCTCACTTTGTTCCACTTTCTGAAGATGTTTTTGGCTATTCAGGGAAACTTTCCCTTCCAAATAAATTTGGTTATTGATTTTTCTATTTCTGCAGAAAAGTTTTTGAGAATTTAATTGGTATTGCAATGAATCTGTAAATGAGTGTAGGTAGAATTAACATCTTAATTACATTTAGTCTTCCAATCCATGAATGTGGAATTTTCTTCCATTTTCATAGGTCTTGTTCAATTTCTTTTAGTGGTTTCTTGTAGTTTTCTTTATATATTTCTTTTGAGGCCTTCTTTAAGTTTAACCATAAATACTTGATTTTTTGGTTGCTGTTTTAAATGTATCTTTTTCTTGATTTCTTCCTCTTCTCGCACATTACTTGTGTATAAGAACACTACAGATTTTGCCATGTTGATCTTGAAGCCTGTCACTTGATGTATTCATTGATTAGTTCTAATAGATTTGCTGTAGATTTCTTTTGATTTTCTACATATATAATCATGTCATCTGCAAAGAGTGAAAGTTTTACTTCTTCCTCTCCTATTTGGATGACTTTCATTTATTTTTCTTTCCAAATTGGTCTAGCTAGAACTTCCAGCACAATGTTGAATAACAGTGGTGACAGAAAGCGTCACTGTCTTCTTACTGATTTTTGAGGGAAACCTTTCGATCTCTCCCCATTGAGTAAAATGTTAGCTTTGTATTTTTCATATATTGCCTTCATCATATTGAGAAAATTCCCTTCTATTCCTATCTTTGGAGTTGTTGTCATCAAGAAAGATGTGGAATTTTGTCAAATGACTTTGCTGCATTGATTGAGATGATCATGTGTTCCTTCCGTGATTTATTGTTATGGTGTATTCTATCAATTGATTTTCTTGTGTTGAACCAGACTTTCATTCCTAGAATAATCCCAATCTGGTAATGGTGTGTAATTCTTTTAATGTGCTGCTGGATTCAATTTGTGTGATTTTGTTGAGGATTTTTGCATCTGTATTCATTAAAGGGATTGGTCTATAATTTTTTGTAGTATCTTTGTCCTTATTTGCCACTTTTTTAGTTTTGAAGTCTAATTGGTCTGAAATTAAAATAGACACTCCTGAATTTTAATGGTGGCTGCTTGCATGAACTATCTTGTTCCAACCTTTCACTTTCAGCCTATTTTTGTCCTGTGTCCAAAGTGAGCTTCTTGTAGACAGTTATGGATGGGTCCTATTTTTTCATCCATTCTTCCAGTTTTTTATTTTTATTGGTGAGTTTAATCCATTAAAACTTAGTGTTACTGGTGCAGAATTTCATCTCTCCCCTAGAGCAGCTGGCAATTACCCAAGAATTACATGAAACAGTGCTTTGGGGGTCACCAGGAACCAGTCACACATTGGATGCAACTTTGGAATTGGAGGAAAAGCTGAGATCACAGCGAACATTGTAAGTTCCCAGGACGAGGGGTATGGCGCCCCTCCCCACCCAGACCTCACAGACTGTTGTGCTGCTGGCTCCCTGAAAGGGGGAAAAAAAAACAAAAAACAGCAATCTGCTGAGGGCAAGAAGGGGGGCTCAACCCAGCCTCAACTGCAGAATTAATTAACAAATTAATTAACTAATTTTGGGAGCTGGAGTGCCAAAGAAGGGCTGGGCCCCAGAAGTGGGGGCACATAAAAGTGGGCACCCATTCCCAGACTCCAAAAAAGTCATTCTTCCCCCTACATTTTGTCCCTTCTGTCTTCCCACTGATCCCTTATCTTTTTGCATTTCAATAGCCCCTGACAGGGGTGGAACTGAAGCTGTTGGAGAGTAATTATCAGACAATAGCCCAAAGCATATCTTTAAATGCTCTATTCTGATACTGACAAAACTTCCAGTCTGGGGAAAGACTCTAAAAAGGGACTCTTTTTTTTTTACTTTTTTCTTTTTCTTCTTTTTCTTTTCTACTTTTTAATCTAAAAGTAATATATGTGGTTATTTTCTATTGAAAAGCCCACATTGACAGACTAGGCTGGGTTTGGGGGGAGACAGAGTACCCACAGCATCTTTGAGTTCTGTATTCACTACTGAAGGTCTCCACCCCTGTCTTTAATTGGCAAATCAAGCTGAACAAGGAATCTAGCTGGAGATGCCCCAAAGAGGAGAGGGGAGAAGGGAACAGTGCCCCTGAGAGACAACTGGAATTCTGAGGATTGGGAGAGTGGAGGGAGGTTCAGCTCAACTAGCAGTCCTCCTTTTGGGAACTCAGACCACAGGGGCTGGAATTCAGATTCCAGCTTCAGTCAGCCATAACCCAACAGGATCAGTCACCAGGAGAATGAAAGTCTCCATACCTCCTTACACTGTTGGGGGAGCTGTAGGCAGGCAAGCACCACCTGCTGGACAGGAGAGGAAAAGCACCAATTCTAAAGGCCTCATAGGAGGGTCTCATTATCAGGAAAACTCCGTACCCTCTCAATGAGACCTGGGCCTCACTAGACTGGGAAAATCTGAATAGGGTCAACCATATCTGAGGAGACCCACTCACAAAAAGGTTACATAGAGACAGATCAAGAAACAGAAAAAATGAGAGAGGAAAAATTCTGATCAACTGAATAGAACCAAAGTTAGAGGTCTAGAATAAGTTGAACTGAATAACAGGCCAGAGAACAAAGCCACCCAACAAGAAACCACTAGGTAAAAGATAGAAAACAAGCTCCAAAATAAACTAATCAAGAAAATCAGATGCCTAGAGAACTTAAGATAACAAGTCATACCAGGAAACATGAAAATATGGGCCAGCCAAAGGAACAAACTAATAGCTTAGCTGAGATACAGGAGTTCAGGCAACAAATGCTAAATAAATTTGATGAAATGAATGAAGCTATAGCAAAAGAGCTGAAGGATATAAAGAAGAAACTGGATGACCATAAAGAAGAATTCATAAACTTAAAAAAATGAATGGCAGAACTCATGGGAATGAAGGCCACAATGGAGGAGACAAAAAACACAATGGAGGGACACAACAATTGATTTGAATAGGCAGAAGAAAGGATCAGTGAACTGGAAGACAGGTCATTTGAATTCATACACAGAAAAGAAGAGATATTTAAAAATGGAAAAATATGAGCAGGGTCTTAGGGAGCTGCACAAAAGTACGTGTAATGGGTACCCCAAAAGGAGAAGAGAGGAGAAAAGGGGCAGAAAGAGTAATAGAAGACATATTCACTGAAAATTTCCCAACTCTTATAAAAGACAGAAAATTAGAGATTCAAGAAGTACAATATACCCCAAATAGAATAAATCCCAAAAGACCTCCTCCAAGACACTTACCAGTCAGATTGTCCAATATCAGAGACAAAGAGAGGATTCTGAAAGCAGCAGGAGAAAAGTGATCCATCACATACAATGGAAGTTTGATAAAACTATGTACACATTTCTCTGCAGAAACCATGGAGGCAAGAAGACAGTGGCATGATATATTTAAGATACTAAAAGACAAAAACTGCCAACCTAGAATTCTATATCCAGCAAAACTTTCCTTCAAAAATGAGGGAAAGATTAAAACATTTTCAGACAAACAGACACTGAGAGTTTGTGAATAAGAGACCGGCACTACAAGAAATACTAAAGGGAGTGCTACACAATGATAGGAAAAGACAGGAGAGAGAGAGTTGGAGAAGAGTGCAGAAATGAAGAGTATCAGGAAAGGTAAAAGGAAAGGAAAAAATAAGATATGACATACAAATTCCAAAGAACAAAATGGTAGCAGAAAGTACTGCCCTTACAGTAATAACACTAAATGTAAATGGATTAAACTCCCCAATAAAAAGACACAGACTGGCAGAATGGATTAAGAAACAGGACCCATCTATATGCTGTCTACAAGAAACTCACTTTAGACACAAGTACAAAAATAGAATGAAAGTGAAAGTTTGGAAAAAGATATTTCATGCAAACAACAACCAGAAAAAAGTGGGAGTAGCTATATTAATATCAGACAAGTTAGACTTCAAAAGTGAAACAATTAAAAGAGACAAAGAAGGACACTATATATTAATAAAAGGGTCAATTCATCAAAAAAATAACAATCATAAATATTTATTCACCAAGCCAGAATGCCCCAAAATTCATGAGGCAAACACTGCAATCACTGAAAGGAGAAATAGATACCTCTACAATAATAGTTGGAGACTTCAGTGCACCATTCTCATCAATGGATAGAACATCTAGACAGAGGATCACTAAAGAAACAGAGATGTTGACTTGTATGATAAATGAACTAGACTTGATAGACATTTATAGAACACTACATCCAACAACAGCAGGATGTTTTTTTGTTTTTTTTTTCTCAAGTGCTCATGGAACATTCTCTAGGAGAGACCACATGTTGGGTAACAAAGCAAGTCTCAACAAATTTAAAAATATTGATATTATACAAAACACTTTCTCAGACCACAATGGAATGAAGTTGGAAATAAATAAAAGGCAGAAGGTCATAAAATTCACAAACATATGGAGGCTAAACAACACCGTCTTAGAAAACCAGTGGGTAAAGGAAGAAATTACAAGAGAAATTAGTAAATACCTTGAGGCAAATGACAATGAAAACACAACTTATCAAAACTTATGGGATGAAGTGAAGGTGGTGCTGAGAGGGAAATTTATTGCTTTAAATGCCTATATTAAAAGAGAAGAGAGGGCAAAAATTGAAGAGTTAACTGTTCACCTGGGGGAATTAGAGAAAGAAGAGCAAACTAACCCCAGAGCAAGCAGAAGGAAAGAAATTACAAAGATTAGAGCAGAAATAAATTCAATTGAGAACACGAAAGCAATAGAGAGATTCAACAAAACCAGAAGTTGGTTTTTTGAGAAAATCAATAAAATTGATGGACGGCTGGCTAGGCTAACAAAAAAAAAAAAGAGAGAGCAGATGCAAATAAATGCAATCAGAAATGGGAAAGGAAATGTAACTACTGGCCCTGCAGCAATTAAGGAGATAATTAGAAGATACTATGAGCAACTATATGCTAATAAACTAGACAACTTGAATGAAATGGACAACTTCCTAGAAAAGTATAAACAACCAATATTAACTCAAGAAGAAATAGATGACTTCAACAAACCAATCACAAGTAAAGAGATTGAGTCAGTCATCAAACAGCTCCCAAAAAGGGAAAGCCCAGGACCAGATGGTTTTACATGTGAATTCTACCAACCATTCAAGAATGAATTAGTACCAATCATGCTCAAGCTCTTCAAAAAAATTGAAGAAGAGGGAAAGCTACCTAACTCTTTCTATGAAGCTAACATCACCCTAATACCAAAACCAGACAAAGATACTACAAAAAAAGAAAATTGTAGACCAATTTCTTTAATGAATATAGAACCAAAAATCCTCAACAAAATAATTGCAAATCAAATCCAGCAGCACATTAAAAGAATTATGCACCACGACCAGGTGAGTATCATTCCAGGTATGGAAGGCTGGTTCAACACAAGAAAATCAATTAATGTAATACACCACATCAATAAATCAAAGCAGAAGAACCACACAATCATCTCAATTGATGCAGAAAAGGCATTTGACAAAATTCAATATCCTTTCCTGATGAAAACACTTCAAACGATAGGAATAGAAGGGAAGTTTTTCAATATGATAAATGCAATATATGGAAAAACCCACAACTAACATCACACTCAATGGGGAGAGACTGAAAGCTTTTCCTCTAAGATCAGGAACAAGACAGGGATGCTCACTATCACCATTGCTATTCAACATTGTGCTGGAAGTTCTAGCTAGAGCAATTAGGCAAGAAAAAGAAATAAAAGGCATCCAAATTGGAAAGGAAGAAGTAAAACTTTCAGTATTTGCAGATGAGTTGATTCTATATGTAGGAAATCCAGAAAAATCTACAGCAAAGCTACTAGAACTAGTCAATGAATAGTGCAAAGTAGCAGGCTACAAGATCAACACACAAAAATCTGTAGTGTTCCTATACACAAGTAATGTGCAACAAGAGGAGGAAATCAAGAAAAAAATTCCATTTATAATAGCAACCAAAAGAATCAACTATTTAGGAATAAACTTAACCAAGGACACAAAAGACCTTTATATAGAAAAGTATAAGAAATTGCTAGAAGAAATTGAACAAGATCTAAAAAAATGGAAGGAAATACCATGTTCTTGGATTGGAAGACTAAATATAATTAAGATGGCAATTTTACCTAAACTGATTTACAGATTCAATGCAATACCAATTCAAATCCCAACAACTTACTTTGCAGAAATAGAAAAACCAATAACTAAATTTATTTGGAAGGTTAAGGTGCCCCGAATAGCCAAAAATATCTTGAGAAAGAGGAATGAAGTGGGAGGTATCCCTCTACCTGACTTTGAAGCATGTTATAAAGCTACAGTGCTCAAAACAGCATGGTACTGGCATAAGGACAGATATACTGACCAATGGAATCATATTGAGTGTTCAGAAGTAGACCCTTGCATCTACAGACAACTGATCTTTGATAAGGCAGTGAAGCCAAAGCAACTGGGAAAGAGCAGCCTGTTCAATAAATGGTGTTTTGAGAACTGGATATCCATTTCCAAAAGAATGAAAGAGGATGTCCATCTCACACCTTATACCAAAATTAACTCAAAGTGGATCAAAGACCTAAACATTAGCACCAAGACCATAAAACTCTTAGAAGAAAATGTAGGGCAATATCTTAGAGATCCTGTGATAGGAGGTGGTTTCTTAGACCTCACACCCAAGATGCAAGCAACCATAGAACAAATAGACAAATGGGATCTCCTCAAAATTAAACACTTTTGCACATCAAAGGACTTTGCCAGAAAAGTAAAAAGGCAACCTACACAATGGGAGTCAAAATTTGGAAACCACATATCAGATAAGTGTTTAATATCCCAAATATATAAATTGATCCTACAACTCAGCAACAGAAAGACAAACACCCCAATTAAAAAACTGGGCAAAAGACATGGATAGACACTTTCTGAAGATGAAATACAAATGGCTCAAAAACGTGAAAAAATGCTCAACTTCACTGGCTATTAAGGAAATGCAAATCAAAACCACAATGAGATACCATCTCACACCTACCAGAATGGTCATTATCCAAAAAAACAGAAAATGACAAGTGCTAGAGAGGATGTGGAGAAAGAGGCACACTTATTCATTGTTGGTGGGAATGTAGAATGGTGCAACCACTCTGAAAGACAGTGTGGAGTTTCCTCAGGAAGCTAAATATAGATTTGCCATATGACCCAGCTATTCCATTGCTAGGTATATACTCAGAGGAACTGAAACTTAAGACACAAACAGACATTTGTAAACCAATGTTTATTGCAGCATTATTTACAATTGCCAAGAGATGGAAACAGCCCAAATGTCCATCAAAGGATGAGTGGATAAACAAACTGTGGTATATACACATGATGGAATATTATGCAGCTGTAAGACAGAACAAAGACTTGGATCATGTAATAATGTGGATGAACCTTGAGGACACTATGTTCAGTGAAGTTAGCCAGAAACAAAAGGACAGATTCTGTATGGTCTCACTAATATGAACCAACATTAATGAACAAACTTTGGGAGTTACAAGCTAACAGCACAGGTGACCAGGAGATAGAAAGAGGGCAGAGACCAGCCATTTGATGCTGAAGGACTACAGAACATTTAGGATTGATTGCATAGATCCAGAAATAGATAGCATATTACTGTGTGATGGTAGCACAGTATTGTAAGTACACTGAACAAAGATGTCTGTGAGTAAAACTGAAAGAGGTGGGATAGGAGAATGTATGACACCAGAGGTAAAGATAGATGATAAAGACTGGTACTGTGTAACTTGGCAAAAACTGGAGTGGCCAATGACTCTTACTAAATATACAAATATAAAAATGTTTTTGCATTTGGAATAGCAAATGAATGACAACCATGTAGAGAGTTGAAAAGGGGATGGTATTCAGGAAAAAACATAAAGCAAACTGGAGTCTATGGTCAACAGTAACATTGTAATATACCTCCATTAAATGTAACAAAGGCAATATGCCAATGGTAAATGTATATGAGAGGGGGATATAGGGGAGGAATATGGGATTCTTGGTAGTGGTTTTATTTGGTGTCCTTACTAACATATTATATTGTATGACATGTTATTTTTCTTTTTATCATTTTTTTCTTATTCCTAAAAAAAAACAATTTTTTTCTGGTAGTAATCAATATGTTCAAGTGCTGATTGTGGTGATAAATGTACAAGTTTATGATGATACCATGAACAACTGATTGTACACTGTGGATAAATGTATGGTATGTGAATATAACTCTATAAAATTGTAGGAAAATATATATATAGGAGTAAAACTGTTGGAGAAAACATGGTGAGAGGGATGTACCTATCTACCTGTTGATGAGCAGGTAGAATGGTGTAGTCTTTCTGAAGGTCAGTGTGGTTTATCCACAAAAAGTTAAGTATGTGGGGGCCAGAAGGTCCTGCAACCTCATTATGGGGTATGCCATTTGAAGATCTGAGAGCAGAGACATGAACAAACATTTGCAAACTGGTGTTCATGGAGGCAGTAATCATGATTTGCAAAGGGTGCAGATTCCCTAAGGGTACATTGAGTGAAGAATGGAATGGTGTACTGTGGTGTATGCATACAGTGGAACATTGAGCAACTACAAGAAGGAGTGAAGCTGTGAGACACACAATGAGGTGAATGGATCCTGTACACAGAATTTGAGTGAAGTACATGAGAAATAAAGGCAAACACTTTAATGCCTCACCAATATGGACTAACTACAATGTGTAAACTCAGAATTGAATCTTAGAACATAGCCTAACATGGACATAATTATTGTAACAATCTCTAGACTGTAAGCTCTTACAGCAGTTAACTCTATCCCTGAATTGTAATGCCTATCTCTAAACTTTGAGATGCTGATCCCCTAGCTTATAACCTGATTAGTCTCTGGATCAATGCATATCTCTGAGACACCTGAAACTCAGAGCTAGAGCTTGGCATATATGAATGTCAGTATTAGTGCATACAGTAACTGTTAAAAAAAAAAGCTGAAAAAGAGCCCAGACTTCAATTAGTGACATGAATGAAGCAAGTCTGATTAAGACCAGGGAAGGCCAGGCCAAAGGGTAAAGGTTGAAACTGACTGTGTTTTAAAACTTCAACTTCCATATGAGACCAAGGTAAGAGAAATCTATTTGGTACAGGATCTAAATTTTCTAAATGGTACAACTCTACAGTTGATTTGTTCAAACAACAAAATTGCATGGAACTTTGAATAGGAAATGAGATATGATAGGTTAGTACAGGCTGGAATGAAATAGTGACACATCCCAGAGTAATTTGGGCAGATAATAAAAAATCTATTTACAGCCTCCCCCTCCCCAGCCCTGAGGATCTGGGGGAAGGTGTAGATGTGTTGTTCATCCTCACCTGGACTTGTGTTGATGTTGTCACAAACATTGGGACTGGCAGTTTGATGTGCTGAGCCCTTGATCATGGGACTTGCACTTAGGAAGCTCGTTACTGCAAAGCAGAGGCTAAACTTGCATATAATTGTGCCTAAGAGTCTCCCCCTGAGTACCTCTTTGTTGCTCAGATGTGGCCCTCTCTCTTGCTTACTGAGCCATCACGACATGTGAACTCACTTCCCTCCCCCCTAAGTGAGACCCAACTCCCAGGGTTGTAAATCTCCCTGGCAATGCAGAATATGACTCCCGGGGATGAATGTGGACCCAGCATCGTGGGACTGAGAGTATCTTCTCAACTGAAAGGGGGATGCAAAATGAGATGAAATAGTTTCAGTGGCTGAGAGATTTCAAATGGGGTCGAGAGGTGACTCTGGTGGACATTCTTATGCACTATATAGATGACACATCTTAGGTTTTAATGCATTGGAATAGCTAGAAGTAAATACCTGAAACTACCAAACTCCAACCCAGCAGTCTGGACTCCTGAAGACAATTATATAATAATGTAGATTACAAGGGGTGACCATGTGATTGTGAAGAACTTGTGGATCACAGCCCCTTTATCTAGTGTATGGATGAGTAGAAAAATGGGGATAAAAACTAAAGGACAAATGGGGTGGGATGGGGGGATGATTTGGGTGTTCTCTTTTCACTTTTATTTTTTATTATATTCTGGTTCTTTCTGATGTAAGGAAAATGTTCAGAAATAGATTGTGGTGATGAACGCATAACATGTTATCATACTATGGACAGTGGATTGTATACCATGGATGATTGTATGGTGTGTGAATATATTTCAGTAAAACTGAATTTAATTAAAAAAGAATGAAATAAAACAGCATGCAATAAAATTAAAACTTAATAACAAAAAAAAACTTTGTGTTTCTAATGTAAAGGCAGTACTTTTGTCTAACATTTTGTCTTTTGGATTTTGTATGTCATGTCTTACTTTGTCCTCTCTCTCCTTTTACTCTTCCTGGTAATCTTCATTTCTACACTCTTCTCCAAACCTCTCTCCTGTCTTTTCCTATCAGACTGTAGCACTGCCTTTAGTATTTCTTTTAGCACTGATCTCTTATTCACAGATTTTCCCAGTTTCTGTTTGCTTGAAAATATTTTGATCTCTCCCTTATTTTTGATGGACAGTTATGACAGATATAGAATTCCTGGTTGACAACACTTTCCTTTCAGTATCCTAAATATATCATAACCCTCTCTTCCCACCTCCATGATTTCTGCATGGAAATATGTTCATAGTCTTATTGAGCTACCCTTTTATGTGATGGATTGCTTTCTCTTGCTGCTTTCAGAACTCTCTTTGTCTTTGGCATTGGGCACTCTCATCAGTAAGTGTCTTGGAGTAGGTCTATTCACATCTATTATATTTGGGGTATGCTGTACTTCTTGAATATATAATTTTCTGTCTTTATTAAGAGTAGGGAAATTTCCTTGAATATTTATTCTATTTTTCTTTCTGCCCCTTTTCCCCTCTCTTCTCCCTCTGGGACACCTGTAACACATATATTCATGTGCTTCAGATGGTGACTCAGCTCCCTAAGGTCCTGCTTGTATTGTTCCATTCTTTTCACCATCTGTTCTTTTGTGTGTTTGAAATCAAGTATCTGGTCTCCAATTCACTGATCCTTTCTTCACTCTGTTTTATTCTACTGTTGTATCCCTGCGTTGTCTTTTTCATCTCCCCCATTATGATCTTCATTTCCATAACACACGCTATTTTTTTAATCTAGTTTATGAATTCTTTATGGTCATTCAGTGTCTTCCTTATATCCTTCATCTGTTTTGCTATATATTCCCTAAGTTCATTGACTTGATTTTTGAATTGGTTTAGGAGAACATCTTTACTTCTTCCTTCAGTTCATTGAATTGATTTAGAATCAGTTGTCTCAACTCCTGTATCTCAGTTGAACTATTAATTTGTTTCTTTGTTTCATACATATTTTCATGTTTCCTAGTATGGCTCGTTATTTTAAGCTGTCTGTGCATCTAACTTTCTTGATTAGTTTATTCTGGAACTCATTTTCACTCTTTTACCTAGGATTTTCTTGTTGGTTGACTTTGTTCTCTAAGCTGTGTTGTTCCATTTTGGGGTTCTATGGTTCTAACTTACATACCATTTAGTTGATTGAAGTTTTTCCCCTCTTGTTTTCTGCTTCTTGCCTTGAGTCTATGTATCCTCTTTGTCTAAGAGTCTCCACAGATATGATCATCCTCAGTAAGGTTTTCCCAATCCAGAGGGGCCCAGGTCTCAGGAGGGATTTATGGAGTTTCCTTGAGAATGAGACCTTCCTGTAGGCCTTTAGATTCTTTGCTTTTCCCATTCTGTTCGGCAAGTGGTGCTTGCCAGCCTGCAGTTCTCCCACCAGTGTAAAGAGGTGTGTAGCCTTTAGCTCTCTTCAGACTCTGAACCTGTTGGGGTTGTGGCTGACTGAAATTTTGTTCTGAATTACAGCACCTTAGGTCTGAGTTCCCTAAAGGAGGGCTGCCATGGAGCTGAATCATGCCCATCTTCTCTTGGGGAAATTATGGCCTTTAGTAAATTGTCTCCTCCACTATACTTATTGTTTTGTCTCTCAGTGCTATCTTAGCATTGCTCTTGCCTTGGCCCAAATTGCCTGTCTATGTGGCTTTCTGTATTGGGTTACTTAGAATTGCCATTTAAAACAAAGAGAGAAAATGGTAAAAGAAAAAAAAAAAGATAAAGAAAAGTCCAGTATAAACTCTTTAAACAAAAGTGCTTTACTACTGTCCTTGCAGTTCTGAAGGACTATTGAAATACAAAAATGCAAGCAGTTGTAGAGCAATTGAAGAGAAATAAGAGACCAGAAAAACTGGCTTTTCAGAGAAGGTTCCTGGTCCCTTGGTTTTGCATGTGTGCTTGATTCTGTTTGAGCCCAGCCTTTCTCCATATTATGTTCACCATAAAATCCAAAATTCTCTGTTTAGTTTTTGTTTTTTGCTTGCCCTATGTCCTCCCTGCTGCACTGACTGCTCCCAGATTCTCCAGGGTCTGGTCACAGTTTATATATTCTGGGAGTTTTTGTTCAGCAGCCTGAGTCTGCTAATCAGTTCTGCAACTGGAGTTCTCCCTCCAGGTTCCCAGGACTATGGCCCCTCCTCCTTTTGGAAATCAGGTGCAAAACAATATATTATGCCTTTCAGGGGGTGGCATGGGACACCTGGCCATGAGAACTTACAGATTTCACTGATCATATCTTCTCCATGCACTCAAAACTGTTGTATTATATGTGTCCAGTGTGGTTCCCCTGAGGTGAGTGTTCCACATTATTCTTGATATCTACCAGCTGCCCCAGAGGAGTAACTGTAATCCACATGTAACCATTCTGCAATCATGCCCTACCTCCAGTACAATTTAATTTTAAAGTGTTAATTCAAAAATAGAAGAAAACTTTGGGTAATTACATGAGATATATTTAGGCTCTTTTCTTGTATGTATTTTTACTTCCCTAGTAATTTTAAATGCAATTTTATTGTGATATACTCATTCACTTTATAATCCCTCCAAAGTATACAATCTATGGCTCACAAAGACAACAGAAGGAAAGGAATTACAAAAATTAGAGCAGAAATAAATGGAGTTGAGAAACTGAAAACAATGGGGACAATCAGCAAAGACCAAAATTGATTCTTTGAGATAGTAAAATCAATGGACATTTACCTAGGGAGACAAAGAAAAATAGAGAGAAGATGCAAATAAAATAAAAAATGGGAGGGGGAACATACATACTGACTCTGTATAAATAAAAGAGATGAGACAATACTATGAACACACTATATCCTAACACAATGGACAATTTAATGAAATGGACAATTTATGGAAAACATAAACCCACATGAACTCAAGAAAAATAGAAGACCATAACAGATCAATCATAAGTAAAGAAATTGAATAAGTCATCACAGTACTCCCAGGAAAGGAAGGCCTAGGACCAGACCCTTTCTCATGTGAAATTTACTAAGCATTTAATAAAGAATTAATACCAATCTGCGCAAACATCTTAAGAAAACTGAAGAGGAGGGAAGCAACCTAAGTCATTCTATGAAGCCAACATCAACTTAATACCAAATCCAGATGAAGATGCCATAATAAAAGACAATTAGAGACCAATCTCTTTAATGAATATGGACACAAAAATGCTGAAAAATATTTTCAAATCAAATCCAGCAGCACATTAAAAGAATTATATACCATTACCAAGTTGGTTTTATTCCAGATATGCAAGTGTGTTTAAACACAAGGAAATCAATTAAAATTATACACCACATCAATAAATTAAAGACAAAAAACCACAATCTTCTTTATTGATGAAGACATGGCAGTTGACAAAATTCAGCATTCTTTCTTGATGAAAACACTTCAAAGAATGATTGGAATATGATAAAGGGAATACATGGAAAACCCACAGATAACATCATATGAAATGGAGAAAGACTGAAAATTTCCCTCTAAGATCAGAGATCAGACACATATGCTCATTGTCACCATTTTTCTTTAACATTATACTGGAAGTTCTAGCTAGAGCAATTAGGCAAGAAAAAGAAATAAAATTATTGCAAATTAGAAAAGAAGTAAAACTTTCAGATCACATGCTCCTATATGTAGAAAATCCCAAAAATTCTACAGGAAACTTACTAAAGCTAATAAAAGAGTAGAGCAAAGTTGCAGGATACAAGACCAATGCACAAAAATCAGTAGTGTTTATATACACTAATGAAACACAATCTGAGGTGGAAATCAGGAAACAATTTCCATTAGCAAGCAAAAGAATGAAATATTTAGCAATAAATCTAACCAAGGACATAAAAGAACTATACAAAGAAAACTCCAAAAAATTGCTAAAAAGAATCAAGGAAACCCTAAACAAATGACAGGACATACTGTGTACATGGTTTGGAAGATTAAACATAGATAAGATGTCAGTTTTACCCAAAATGATTTATGGATTCAATGCAATATAATTAAAATCCCACCAACTTACTTTGCAGAAATAGGAAAAAACAGTAATAAAATTAATTTGGAAGGTCAAGGTCCCCCAAGGAGCTAAAAATATTTGTGAAAGAAAGAAGAAATGGGAGGTATCACATAACCTGACTTTAAATCACACTATAAAGCTACAGTGGTCAAAACAGATGGTCTTGGTATTAACATAGGTATACTGGCCAATGGAATCCAATTGAGTGTTCAGAAATATACCATCTATCTATGGACAACCGTTCTTTGATAAGGCAGTCAAGTCAACTCAAGTGGGAAAGAACAGACTCTTCAAAAAATTGTGCTTAGAAAACAGGATATTCACATCTGGAAGAATGAAAAAGGAACTCTATCTCACACCTTAGATTAAAATTAACTCAAAATGGATCAAAGCCTTAACCATTAGAACTAGGAACATAAAACTTTTAGAAGAAAATGTAGGGAAATATCTTAAAGATATTGTGATAGGAGGTGGTTTCCAAGAACTTACAACAATGGTGTGAGCAATGAAAGAGGAAATAAATGGGATCCTCTCAAAATTGAAACCTTTTTACATCAAAGTACTTTGTCAGGTAATTGAAAAAGCAATCTATGCAACACGAGACAATATTTGGAAACATTTATCATGTAAGTGTTTAATATTCACTATATATAAAGAGCTCCTACAACTCAACAAGAAAATACACACAACTAATTAAATAACTGGCCAAAGACATAGACACTTTCCAAAGTGGAAATATAAAAGTCTCAAAAACATATGAAAAGATGCACAATTTCACTAGCTATTTGGGAAATGCAAGTCAAACCCACAATGAGATATCAACTCTCCACTACTAGAATGAGCATTATATGCATAAAAAGAAAACTAGAAATGTTGGAGAGGATGTGGATAAAGAAGTTCAACTATTCACTCTTGTTCAGAATGTAGAATGATGCAGAACTGTGATAGGTAGTTTGGCAGTTCCCCAGGAAGCTAAGAGAATTTTTGTATGATCCAGCAATCTAATTACTATATACAGAAATATACTCAGAGGAACTCACGTCTAGGACAATAATGGAATTCGTACACTGATATTTATAGCAGTATTATTTATGACTGCCATGAGATGGCAATATCCCAAATATCCAGCAATATAAGAGTGGATAAACAAACTGTGGTGTATACATATGATGGAGTATTATGCAGGTGTAAGAACAAAGTCATCAGTCATATAACATTTTGAGTAAACCTTGAGGATATTATGTTGAGAAAAATTAGCCAGAAACAAAAGGACAAATACCATATGATCTCACAAAAATGAGCTAATTATAATGAGTGAACACTTAGACTTAAAGTTAAGAATGCAGGTTATCAAGAGCTAGAAAAAGTGTAAATATTGGAAATTGATGCTGAAGGAGTAAAGAATGTTGAATAGGATTGATTCTAATGATCCAAAAATATATAGCAGAATTGTATCTAATGTAACACAATATTGTAAGGATAATGAACAAAGCTGATTGTGAGTATGGTTAAAAGTGGAAGTATTGGTGCATGTATGACACCAAAAGGAAAGACAGAGACTTACAACTTAGCAAAACCTACAGAAGACAGTAATGGTGATTAAATAAAGAAATATAAGAAAGTGTTTCCATGTGGGAGAAAAAGTGAATGTCAACATTGCAAATGTGTTGAAAATGGAAAGGTATACGGGAAAAATACAATCAATACAACAAGGTCAATAGTTAACAGTAACCTTGTAATATTCTTCCACTAATCATAATCAAGACAATATAGAAAAACTAAATATCAAAAGAGGGAGATATAAGGTAGGTGTATGTGATTCTTGTTGCTGTTTCTCTTTCATTTTCTTTTTCACTATTCCTTTATTTTTTCTCTTCTTTCTTTGTGGAAGAAATGGATATTTTCTCAAATAGATTTTGGTGGTGAAAGCATGACTACATAATTATACTAGGAGATATTGATTATATACTTAGAATGAATGTATGGAGTGTGATTAAAACTGTTTAAATGTAACAGAAAGATTCAAGTGTTGGGGAAAATGTGGAGAGAGATATATACCTATTTTCTCTTTGTAAGGATGTAGAAGAGTGCAGTGCCTCTGGATGACAAGGTGGTCATTCCTCAGGAGGCTAAATGTAAGGTTGCCATACGATCCTACACTCCAGTGTTTGGTATATGCTTGGAAGAAATGAAAGCAGGGTAACGAATAGGTATTTGCAAACTGTTGTTTATGGTGGCAGTAGTCGTGATTTGCAATGGATGAAAGTGGCCTTAGGGTACATCAATGGTTGGTCAGAGTTACAAACTGTGGTGTATAAATATAACAGAATATTGAGTGGCTGCAAGAAGGAATGAAGTTGTAAGGCATGCAACTAAGTGAATGAACTGTGAGGACATTATGTTGAGTAAAATATACCAGGAAGCTAAGATAGAATTTTTGTATGATCCAGCAATAGGTATTCTGGCCAAAGGAATCCAACTGAGTGTTCAGAAAATGACAAATATTGCAAGAGCTCACTAATGTAAACAAATATTGCAAGGCTTCACTAATATAAAAAAAATTATAACAAAATGCTCAGAATTTAATATGTGAGCATAGATTATCAGGGGATAGAACATGGGAAGATACTGGGCAATTGACAAGGAAGGAGTACAGAAAGATCAATAAGCCTTATTGTAAAGGCTCCTAGATTGTAAGGTCTTACAGCAATCACATATATTCCTGAGTTTTAACTGCTATTTCTAAATTCTGAGATAGTGAGTTCTTTGTGTACAACCTGGAAGTTCCATGGAAATTTGGGTATCTGTTAGACACCTGAGAGTCAGAGTTAGAGTACCACAGATCTGTAAGTCAGCATTACTCCATGCAGATAAAATTAAAGAAGCTGAAGAAGAGATCAGACTACAATTAGAGTTATGAATGAAATGGACTTGGTTAGGACTAAGGTAAATCAGAACACAAGGTAAAAGATTATAGTGACTGTATTTTAAAACTTCAATTCTGTGTGAAACCAAGGAAGAGATATTCATTTGGTGCAAATTTTTTACTTTCTGTAGTACACTATCTAATTTAACCAATCTGCTCAGTTTATTTAAAAACATAATTACATGTATCTTAGAATAGTGAATGTAGTAGCCCCAAACAACCCAGAATATTTTGGGGAGAAAATAAAATTGTATTTTTGAAGTCCCACTGATGGACTGTGGAAAAATGTAGGAACATTAAATTTTCCCACATGTGGAATTCTACTATTTTCTTAAGCAATAGGGGCACCCAATTTAATAATCCAAGCCCACAATCTTAAGGCTTGCACTCATGAAACTTATCTATACATTGATAAAGCTAAGCCTACTTATAACTATGCCTCAGAATACTCCCCACAGAGAAAATCTTTTTTTGATTAGATGTGGCCAGTATCTCTAAGCCAACTTTGCAAATTAACACACTGTCTTCCCCTGCACATGGTATGTTACTCCCAGGGGTGCAAATCTCCTTGACAATGAGAGACATGACTTCAGAGATGATCCTGGCCCTGACATTGTGGGACTGAGAAAGCCTATCTGGACCAAATGGGGCGATATTGAAACAAAATAAAGTTTCAGTGGCTGAGAGCTTTCAGATAGAGTCTAGAGGTCCATCTGGAGGCTCTTATTCATTATATAGATATCCCTTTTAAGTATTTTGAATACTTAAATAGAATAGCTACAAGGACATACCTGAAACTCAAATGGTAATCCAGTAGCCTTGATTCTTGAAAATGATTGAATAACTAGATAGCTTTTATTATATGTCCATGTGATTGTGAAACCTTGTGACACTCCCTGGATCCAGTGTAAAGGCAGACGAGTAATAAAATAAAGACAAAAAAGAAATAATTGGGGTGTGTTGCAGGAATTGCAGGACAGTACCTCCCCTGAGGAATCTGATAATGGAGACACTGGCTCCTTCCCTCTAAATAAGGATCAGAAAACTGTGGAGTCTTGCTGCTCTCATATACAAAATGTTGCCTTCTCTTTTGACAATAAGGAGCCATATTGAAGCATATTTAATGAAGCTCTTACCCAGAAATTCTCAAGTACACTTTCCACATGATAGCAACTGGGAAGACCTTACTGCAATAACTGAAACAGATTATTCATATCCCTTGAACCCTACATTAGAAGGTTGTATGAAGGGAGACTATAAGGCTCAAGTAGGAAAGGAGAAATTGAGGGAGATAATATAATGTACTGACTAATTATATAATGAAATAAGAAAACTATACTAAGTTAGATATATAATAGTCATCTGTCATAATTTTTATGTAAAAGTTGTATTAATCACTCTTACAGAAGTCACACCTTAATTAGTAGAAATATTTTCTGTAGTTTTGCAAACATTCAAGGCTAAGTTTGAATCTTTGATAGTACTGTAAATACCCTCCTTTGTTATTCACCAGTCATAATTACCATGTGTAATTCACAACCTAAAGTTAATCACCCATAATTTTCAACCTGTGGTTCATCACCCATGGTTCAAATATAAAATGGAATATGATTTACTTGAATGTATCCTATATCAAAGGCTCCATAATATTTTATTACTAGGGCTGTTGGGGCTTATGATCTCATATCCATCTGCATCTGGAAGGGTCAGAAGTTCCCAGGCTTGGTAATGAATCAATTTATTTTTACATTGTAAACATGTTCCTTTAACCTTGTATTCCTTTAGTAAATATGCTCTGAACTTGAATTCTTGCTTGAATGCTTTTTACTTTTAAACTCTTCTCTGATCTACAGTCTCATTTGAGTGGGAGGTTACTTGAAGCCCCAAACCACTGAATCACAACCCAATAAGTTGCAGGATTTTTCAAAAGAGATCACAGGTTTGAAGTGTAAATAGATGAGCCCATGGCAGGGGAGAGGTAATATGGGATTTAAATGTTTGTTGTAAATTTTATTTTTATTGTTTATTTTTTAATGTTTTTTAGGGTAATGGAAATGTTCTAAAATTTATTATGGTGATGGATGCACAAATAAATGATGACACTGTGACACTGTGGGCCTTTGTATAGTTTGGATGGATTTTATGGTGTGTGAATATCTCGATAAAATTGCATTTATTAAAAAAAAATACATTACCAATGCCTAACCCTTGTCCTGAGATATTGAACTAATTTAAATTAGAGTCTTTGAAGACATATCATTACAATAAGGCCAAACTAGTTCAGAGGGTGCCTTAATCCAATAAAACTGGTCCATATGAGAAGATATGTGGATACAGAGAAAGAGAGAAACACATGACAGAGGCAGAGACTTAGGCTTCCCAAAGAACCGCACAGATTGCCAACAAGCCACTGAAAAGGAAGAAACAAGGAACAGATTCTCCCCTTTTAGAAGAATTGTGACCCTGTCAACAGCTTGATTTTGGACCTCTGGCCTCCAGGACCATGAAACAATAAATTTCTTTTGTTTAAGCCAAAAAAAGTTATTACTGTTAACTATATTCCATAGTTTGCAACAGGTGCATTTTTCCCGTATAGCACTCTATAAGCAACTCCTTGTAATAGTGCTGCATATTTGTTCTAGTTCATGAAAGAACTTTTTTTTATTTCTACAGTTAATCAAAGTCATTTTCCACCACAAGTTTCACTTTGTTATACCATCCCATATTTTACCACCTAGCTTTTGTTCTGGTGGGATACATATCTCTAAACTTCCCCTTTCAACCATATTCATCCACAATTATGCACTGTTAATTATTATCACAATAAGGTGCTACCATCACCTCTATCCATTTCTAATTATTTAAGTTTGACCTAGTTAAAAATTCTGCACATATTAATCAAACACTCTCAATTCTCTAACCTTATTCTATCTCTTGGTAAACTATATTCTAGACTTTGTGTATAGAAATTTACATATTATTATTAGTTCATATTAGTGAGATCACAAAATATTTGTCCTTTTGTGCCTGGCATTTCACAAAACATAATGACCTCAAGGTTCATCCATGTGGTTGCATGAGTCATGACTTCATCCCTTTTTATTGCTGGTCTTTTTGTTTGACCATTCATCTGTTTATGGACACTTGTTTCCATCTTTTGGCAATTCTGAATAATGCTGCTATGAATACTGGTGGTCAAGTGACTTTGCAAGTGTCTGCTTCAGATATTCTGGATCTAAACTGAGTTGCAGAATTGCTAGTTCATAAGGCAAATCTATACTTAGCTTTCTTAGAAAATATCAAACTGTCCTCCACAGCAGCTGTACCATTTTTTATTCCAACAAGCCATGAATAACCATTACTATTTCTCCACATACTCTGACATGTGTAGTTTTCAGCTTGTATAATAGCAATCATTGTGGCTTTTTGTTGCATTATGGTTGCATTACCTAATAGCTAGTGGAGCTGAGAATCTTCTCATTTGCTTTTTAGCCATTTGCATTTCCTCTTTGGCAAAATGTCTATTCATGTATTTTGTCCATTTTTCAATTGGGTTGTTTGTCTTTTTATTGTTGATTTGTAGGATTTCTTTATATATTCAGGATCAAACCCTTACCAGATATGTGGTTTCCATTTATTTTCTCCTATGGAGTTGGCTGCCTTTTCACATTTTTGACAAAGTCATTTGAAGTAAAGATGTATTTAATTTTATGGAGGTCAAATTCATCTATAGTTTTCTTTCGATGCTTGTACTTTGGATCTAAGAAACTACTGCCTATCACAGGGTCTTGAATATATTTCTGTAAACTTTTTTTCTAGGAGTTTTATGGCATTGGTACTTATATTCAGGACATTGAACCATTTTGAGATCTTTTGGCATAGCATGTGTGATATGGGTCCTCTTTCATTCTCTTGTATATGCATATCCAGTTCCCAACATGGTTTACTGAAGAAACTGTTCTGTCTCAGTTGAGTGGACTTAAGAGCCTTGTCAAAAACTATTGACCATATATATGCCATTCTATTTCTGGACTCTCAATGCAATTGCATTGATCAATATGTCTATCATTATGCCAGAACCATGCTGTTTTGCCCACTGTAGCTTTATAATATGGTTTAAAGTCAAGAAATGTGAGTCCTCCCACATTGTACTTCATTTTCAGGAAGATTTTTGATGTTCAAGGCCCCTTTACCTTTACAAATAAGTTTGAAAATTAGCTTATCCATTGTGCAAATTAGGTTGTTGTTTTGATTGTCATTGCTTTGAATCTGCAGATTGATTTGGGTAGAATGGACATCTTAATGATATTTAGTCTTCTGACCCATGAATACAGAGTGCCTTTCCATTTATTAGGTATTATTTCATTTCTTTCTTAATGTTTATTTTTGGGGGTGCACATCCTTTACATCCTTAGTTAAGTGTATTCATAAATATTTGACTCTTTTAGTTTCTATTGTAAATGGAATATTTTTCTTGATAACCTACTTGGACAGCACATTACTAGCTATAGAACACTACTGAGTTTTGAGTTTTGATCCTGTATCCTGCTACTCTGCTGAACTCATTTATTAGCTGTAGTATCTTTGTTGTAATAGTTTTCAGGACTTTCTAAACATAGGTTCATGTCATATGCAAATAGTGAAAGTTTTACTTCTTCCTATCAGATTTGGGGGCTTTTTATTTCTTTTTCTTGCCTAGTTTCCATAGCTATAACTTCTAGCACAATGTTGAATGACAGTAGTGACTGTGGGCATCTTGTCTTTTTCCTGATCTTAGAGGGAAAGATTTCTGTCTCTCACCATTGTATATGATGTTAGCAGTTGGTTTCTCATTGCTTGTGTAAGATTCCTTTGATTCATAACATTATAAGCGTCTTTAAGAAGACTGGATGCTGAATTTTATCAAATGCCTCTTCTGCATCAGTCAGGATGATCATGTGTTATTTTTTTTCTTTCAATGTGGTGTATTATGCTAATGGATTTTCCTCTGTTGAAACACTCTTGCATATCAGAAATAAATTCTACTTGGTCGTGGGCTATAATTCTTTTAATCTGCTTTTTGATTAAATGGTGAATTAGAAATTAAGTGCTCACATAGTTAATGTGAGTTAGCACTCAACTCACATCTCTTCTATCATAAGTGTTCTTTCTCTTTATGCACATTTGCCTGAATATTACCACTCTACTGACTCACAATCACTCTTCTTTCTTGATAAGGAAATTAAATAGTTTTTTTTTTTAATTTGATCCTCCGAGGTTAGTGGAGAACCACCAAAATTAACTTTTTATGGTAAAAGGCTGAATTATGAGGTATAATCATGAAATTCCCAAAGTCACAGGAAGAAACTCAAATAAGATATGAAGAAATTGAAATAATTATAGTTGCCTATCATCACATAGTGCCAGATCTTATCATTAATACACATGATAGTGAGCACAGGGGAAGCATAGAAGTGTATGATTAAGGCAGACTGCCTGAAGTTTGAAGAAGATAGTCACAAAACCAAAACCTCCAATGCATTGTCCATCTGTCTGCAAGAAAATGTTAAACAATGTCACAGCTGGTTTACAAAACATCATTCTTAAAGCTTTTCTATCCACCTTTATTAGTCAATCATTCAAATCTGTAGCAAATAATGATGAATCTGTGCTTGATTTTAAAACATGATTTGAAATCAGTTTTCTCAAAGACACTGAGGATTTAATGAAATAACTGACAGTACCCAGTCCCCATTGGTGGCTTTATTTGTAATTGGCCTTCCTCCAAAAGTGAGAGAGTTACAAAAGAAAAACAACTGGTTGAGAGGGAACAGATATAACTGAACTTATAACAATGGCTGACCTTTTTGAAAGAATCTTAGATAAAAAACAGAAAATATTCAAAACTTACACCATTGCAATTAAAACAATTACTGAGGGTTTCTCACCTATTACAACTATAAAGTCCAGAATTTAAACACACAAAGCTTTGTCTAGTAATAGATGACTAAACTGCAATCAACCTGACCATTAGAAGAGAGATAGTCCTCAGCAAAATGAAAGGAAACTCTGCTTATTGTTGATAGGGCTCTGAAGACCTAAGTGCCCTCTTCCCTGTTATCCATTTAAATGCACAATTTGAAACAAAATTATGAAGAAATGGGGAGTATGTAATGTTTTTGTATATACTGACACTGTAAAAACAAGACCCTCAGATTTGAAAGCAATTTACAACATTGGGGGTTAGAAATAATGCCCAATGGAAGTATTCAAAATAATCCAAATATCTTCAGGCCCTTTTACCAGAAAACATTCTTTATTCTTTGTGACCATACACTCATATATCTTCTGGGAAGAGACATGCTATAAAAATGTGAGACCTAATTGGCTTCTTCCCAGAGGAAGAACTATCTATACAATTTCTCAATTTTACTGAGGCAGACCTCATAGTCTGAAAATTTATAAGATATTAAAGATGAAAAAAGTCTCTCCTCACACTCATGAACAAATTCTTCCTTATGGTCAGCCAGTAACTTTTTTATATCCTTCATTTCTTTTGTCACATTTTCTTTCAACTCATTGATTTGATTTAGAAGATTTGTTTGAATATCCATAATTAGTTGTTTCAACTCTTGAATCCCAGAGAGGTGTTAGTTTATTCCTTTGGGCCATATCTTCATGTTTCCTGGTGTGGCTCATGAGTTTTTGCTGTCTAGGTATCTGGTTTTCTTGATTAGTTTATTCTGGAGATTGGTTTCTCTTTTGCCTTGGGTTTTCTTGTTGGTTTTCTTTGATCTCTATATTTCTTTGTTTCTCTGACTGGTCAGTTGTCAGATTGGCTCTGCCACCCAGGCTTCCCCCAAAATCAGGCACCTACTATGTCCTGCTACAGAGATGAGAGGTACGTACTGGGCACCCAAGCAAGGTCACTGTGTGTGGTAATATAGATCTGCTGGCTTCTAGCAGTGCTCTGTGTTCTGCTGGTCAGCAAGTCATGGGTTTTCTTAGAGACCTGCTTTGACAGTTGGATTGTCCCTATTTCTAACCAAAACCAGGCAGGGTTTCTGTGCAGGGCATACAGAATAATTCCTGTGATCCTAATACAGGCTCTGAAGAATCTCTTTAAAAACGTTTCTATTCCCTTTCACCTTCCAGACTATACAGCAGATGCTGCTGTTCAGTATCTTAATTTACATCAGAGGTTGCTTTGCTTCCAAACACAGGCTGCATCTCCACAAGTGAGTTGAAAATGTGGGGTTCCTATGCCCTCACTTTGTCAGCCAAAATCTGGATTTATATGGAGAAAAACTGTGACAGAGATCTCCATCAGCTGGCTCAGTATTGCAGACAACCCCAAGGCAGGGAATCTTCAACTGGCTCCTACTTCCCTCAAGGGTGGAGGAAGGGTTTTAAGATACGGGTTTGGAAATGCAGCCTCTGTCCAATTTTTCTGTCTCTATCACACACACACCTGGGCCTTGAAATGCCCTCCTCTCTTCCCTGGGTCATCAAACAGTGGGATATGTCTCACTGTTGTGAGAGATTTTAAAATCTGTTTCCCTTTTGGGAAGATTCTTATATGATGATTCTATTCCTTTCACACTCTGAGCCCAAGTGAGGGGGAAGAGAAAGGACTCACTGCCCTGGGATGGAATGGTCCTTCCTTATTTTCCTTCTCTTTCTTTAATTTTGCTTCTGCATGGTCCTGCTCCAGTCTATATCCTCATCCAGAGTTTCAAACAATTCAGAATTGTCCTTTCCTTCATTGAACCTGTGGAGAGGTTTATGTAGCCATGTTGATAATTTCACCTCCAAACCCCATTGCTTTTTTAGAATGGAATCTTTTATAGTCATGGGTTTATTCCAAAATTGTCAATTCTAAAATTTGCACATTCCAAGACATCAGCTTTATTTCTTTCCTTTCATGTGTGCTGTGACCTCTAAATTTTGCTCCTTTCCTGTTCATGTTTCATTGTCTTTCTCTAGTCCCAGGCCAAACTCAGCCATTTCCTCACCATGTGTGCCTTTGCATACATTGCCCAGCATGCAGCCATAAACCAGGGCCAGGCTGGGCCAGCTGAAAGCCCAGGTTCCTGAAGGCAAGTGTATGGACCTGATGTCTGGCAGGCCTATCTCCAAATGACCATTATATAGTATCTGGGCCAGCACCACCCAGACATGGTGAGAGGAGACTCACAGCTTGGTCTGATCCAGACTGTTTTCCAAGGCCCAGCCACATCCATTTCCTTAAGAAGGCATTTTTAATCCCTCAATTCCAAGGCCAAGCTCATTCCTGGCATATTGCCTCCATTGCCAGGGATATTCACTCCCTTGAGAGTCATGACCCATTACAGGGGTTCATTAATGTGTTTCTTTGCAGAGTTGGGCTTAGAGAGAGAAATGCCACATCTGAGAAGCAAAAGACATTCCCTGGAGATGCCTCTTAGGCATAATTACAGATAGGCTTAGATGCTCTTTTGCAGTCATAATTTTCACAAAATCAGGCTACAAGATTGAGGGCATGAATTACTAAATAGAGGGTTACTAATATCACATAGAATGTATTCTACCCAAGGTAAATGATCAGTGTTTCATATTATTTTTGCATAGTTGTACAATCATCATAACTCAATTTTAAACAATTTTCAGAAGAGAAAAATCCCAAAGCTCTTCTCAGCTCTTCATTATTCATCTCTAGCATTAGTGTTGTAGTGGTAAGATATTCCTATTAAATATAGTTGATAATATGCAATGGGTAGTTTTCCCATATACCATTCTGTTGTTAACTCTTTGTACCCATGTCATACCTTGGATGTACATAATGTAAAACTTATATATATTTGTAGTGCTAATCTGTGTGATATATGCTTTCAATCATGTTCATCTTCAATATGATGTTGATAATTATAATATATTAATGAACCAACCTCACCCCTGTCCACTCCCATAACATTTAAGTCCACCCTCATTAACATGTCAGTACATACTAGGTTAACATTCCCACTTCACTAGGTTCTGCCTATCTCTAGGCCCACTATATTCTACAATATAAGACACTGATTTTACATTTTTCAGGGTGCTAATAGTAGTTGTTACAATAGATCTCCTTTTGTGTCTGACTTATTTCACTCAGCATTTTGTCTTCAAGGTTCATCCCTGTTGTCATTTGTTTCAGGAACTCTTCCCTTCTTTCTGCTATATAGTATTCCATTATGTGTATAGACCACATATTGTTTGTCCACTGATTGCTTAAAAGACATTTGAATTGTTTCCATCTCTTGGCAATATTGAACAATCCAACTATGAACATCAGTGTGCAAATATCTGTTCATGTCATTTCTTTAAATCTTCTGATTGTATACTAAGAAGTGAAACTGCCAGATACTAGGGTAATGATATTTCATTTGCTGAGGAACCACTATACTGACTTCCACAGCAGCTATACATTATATAATCCCAAAAGCAATTAATGAGTTCCAATTTCTCCAAAACCTCTTCAGCATTTTTAGCTTCCTGTTTGTTTAATGGCAACCATTCTTATTGGTGGGACATAATATATCATTGTAATTTTTATTTGAATTTCCCTAATACCTCATGCAGTTGAACACATTTTCATGTATTTTTTAGCCACTTGTATTTCTGCTTCAGAAAAATATCTTTTCATATATTTTGCTCATTTTATAATTGGGCTGTTTGTACTATTTTTGCTGAGTTATAGGATCTCTTTATATATGCAGGATGTCAGTCTCTAATCAGATATATGTTTTCCAAATATTTTCTCTCATTGAAGAGGTGTTCTCCCAACATAGTCACAATTTAACAAAGTTCTTTGAGGTAAAGAAGGTTTTTGATTTTAGGAGATCCTGTTTATCTAATTTTTTTCTTTTCTCATGCTTTGTGTGTAAGGTCTAAGGAGTAACTTCCTAATACTAGGTCTTGAAGAAATTTCCGTCCATTATCTTCTAGGAGTTTTATGGTACTGTGTCTTATATTGATGCTTTTGCTCCATTTTGAGCTAATTTTTTTTAATCTTCATTTTAATGAGATATATTCACATACCACGCAGTCATACAAAACAAATCGTACTTTTGATTGTTTACAGTACCATTACATAGTTGTACATTCATCACCTAAATCAATCCCTGACACCTTCATTAGCACACACACAAAAATAACAAGAATAATAATTAGAGTGAAAAAGAGCAATTGAAGTAAAAAAGAACACTGGGTACCTTTGTCTGTTTGTTTCCTTCCCCTATTTTTCTACTCATCCATCCATAAACTAGACAAAGTGGAGTGTGGTCCTTATGGCTTTCCCAATCCCATTGTCACCCCTCATAAGCTACATTTTTATACAACTGTCTTCGAGATTCATGGGTTCTGGGTTGTAGTTTGATAGTTTCAGGTATCCAACACCAGCTACCCCAATTCTTTAGAACCTAAAAAGAGTTGTCTAAAGTGTGCGTAAGAGTGCCCACCAGAGTGAACTCTCGGCTCCTTTTGGAATCTCTCTGCCACTGAAGCTTATTTCATTTCCTTTCACGTCCCCCTTTTGGTCAAGAAGATGTTCTCCGTCCCACGATGCCGGGTCTACATTCCTCCCCGGGAGTCATATTCCACGTTGCCAGGGAGATTCACTCCCCTGGGTGTCTGATCCCACGTAGGGGGGAGGGCAGTGATTTCACCTTTCAAGTTGGCTTAGCCAGAGAGAGAGGGCCACATCTGAGCAACAAAGAGGCATTCGGGAGGAGGCTCTCAGGCACAATTATAGGGAGGCCTAGCCTCTCCTTTGCAGCAACCGTCTTCCCAAGGGTAAAACCTGTGGTAGAGGGCTCAACCCATCAAACCACCAGTCCCCTATGTCTGTGGTCATGTTAGCAACCATGGAGGTGGGGTAGGCGAATACCCCTGGATTCTCCACAGGCTCCTCAAGGGGGCACTACATCTTTTTTTTTCCTTGTTTTTCTTTTTTTTTTTTAACTTTCCCTTCTTTTTTAAATCAACTGTATGAAAAAAAAGTTAAAAAGAAAACAAACATACAATAAAAGAACATTTCAAAGAGACCATAACAAGGGAGTAAGAAAAAGACAACTAACCTAAGATAACTGCTTAACTTCCAACATGTTCCTACTTTACCCCAAGAAAGTTACCTAGTATAGCAATATTTCTGTGAACTTGCTCCTACTATATCCATCAGAAATTAACAGACCATAGTCATTCCTGGGCATCCCCAGAACGTTAAATAGCTTATCTGTTCTTCTTGGATTCTTGTCCCCCCTTCCTTAATTGCTCTCTATTGCTAGTTCCCCTACATTCTACATTATAAACCATTTGTTTTACATTTTTCAAAGTTCACATTAGTGGTAGCATATAATATTTCTCTTTTTGTGCCTGGCTTATTTCGCTCAGCATTATGTCTTCAAGGTTCATCCATGTTGTCATATGTTTCACTAGATCGTTCCTTCTTACTGCCGTGTAGTATTCCATCGTGTGTATATAACACATTTTATTTATCCACTCATCTGTTGAAGGACATTTGGGTTGTTTCCATCTCTTGGCAATTGTGAATAATGCTGCTATGAACATTGGCATGCAGATATCTGTTCGTTTCACTGCTTTCCGATCTTCCGGGTATATACCGAGAAGTGCAATCGCTGGATCGAATGGTAACTCTATATCTAGTTTTCTAAGGAACTGCCAGACTGACTTCCAGAGTGGCTGAACCATTATACAGTCCCACCAACAATGAATAAGTGTTCCAATTTCTCCACATCCCCTCCAGCATTTGTAGTTTCCTGTTTGTTTAATGGCAGCCATTCTTACCAGTGTTAGATGGTATCTCATTGTGGTCTTAATTTGCATCTGTCTAATAGCTAGTGAAGCTGAACATTTTTTCATGTGTTTCTTGGCCATTTGTATTTCCTATTCAGAGAACTGTCTTTTCATATCTTTTGCCCATTTTATAATTGGGCCGTCTGTACTATTGCCATTGAGTTGTAGGATTTCTTTATATATGCAAGATATCAGTCTTTTGTCAGATACATGGTTTCCAAAAATTTTTTCCCATTGAGTTGGCTGCCTCTTTACCTTTTTGAGAAATTCCTTTGAGGTGCAGAAACTTCTAAGCTTGAGGAGTTCCCATTTATCTATTTTCTCTTTTGTTGCTTGTGCTTTGGGTGTAAAGTCTAGGAAGTGGCCGCCTAATACAAGGTCTTGAAGATGTTTTCCTACATTATCTTCTAGGAGTTTTATGGTACTTTCTTTTATATTGAGATCTTTGGTCCATTTTGAGTTAATTTTTGTGTAGGGTGTGAGGTAGGGGTCCTCTTTCATTCTTTTGGATATGGATATCCAACTCTCCCAGCCCCATTTGTTGAAAAGACCATTATGACTCAGTTCAGTGACTTTGGGGGCCTTATCAAAGATCAGTCGGCCATAGATCTGAGGGTCTATCTCTGAATTCTCAATTCGATTCCATTGATCTATATTTCTATCTTTGTGCCAGTACCATGCTGTTTTGGCAACTGTGGCTTTATAATAAGCTTCAAAGTCAGGGAGTGTAAGTCCTCCCACTTCGTTTTTCTTTTTTAGAGTGTCTTTAGCAATTCGAGGCATCTTCCCTTTCCAAATAAATTTGATAACTAGCTTTTCCAAGTCTGCAAAGTAGGTTGTTGGAATTTTGATTGGGATTGCATTGAATCTGTAGATGAGTTTGGGTAGAATTGAGATCTTAATGACATTTAGCCTTCCTATCCATGAACATGGAATATTTTTCCATCTTTTAAGGTCCCCTTCTATTTCTTTTAGTAGAGTTATGTAGTTTTCTTTGTATAGGTCTTTTACATCTTTGGTTAAGTTTATTCCTAGATACTTGGCTTTTTTAGTTGCTATTGAAAATGGTATCTTTTTCTTGAGTGTCTCTTCAGTTTGTTCATTTCTAGCATATAGAAACATTACTGACTTATGTGCATTAATCTTGTATCCCACTACTTTGCTAAATTTGTTGATTAGCTCTAGTAGCTGTATCGTCGATTTCTCAGGGTTTTCTAGATATAAGATCATATCATCTGCAAACAATGACAGTTTTACTTCTTCTTTTCCAATTTGGATGCCTTTTATTTCTTTGTCTTGCTGGATTGCCCTGGCTAGCACTTCCAGCACAATGTGAATAACAGTGGTGACAGCGGGCATCCCTGTCTTGTTCCTGATCTTAGAGGGAAGGCTTTCAGTCTCTCACCATTGAGTACTATGCTGGCTGTGGGTTTTTCATATATGCTCTTTATCATGTTGAGGAAGTTTCCTTCAATTCCTACCTTTTGAAGTGTTTTTATCAAAAACGGATGTTGGATTTTGTCAAATGTTTTTTCAGCATCTATTGAGATGATCAATTGATTTTTCCCTTTTGACTTGTTAATGTGTTGTAGTACATTGATTGATTTTCTTATGTTGAACCATCCTTGCATGCCTGGAATGAACCCCACTTGGTCATGGTGTATGATTTTTTTAATGTGTCTTTGGATTCGATTTGCAAGTATTTTGTTGAGGATTTTTGCATCTATATTCATTAGAGAGATTGGCCAGTAGTTTTCCTTTTTTGTAGCATCTTTGCCTGGTTTTGGTATTAGATTGATGTTAGCTTCATAAAATGAGTTAGGTTGTGTTCCATTTTCTTCAATGTTTTGAAAGAGTTTGAGTAAGATTGGTGTCAGTTCTTTCTGGAAAGTTTGGTAGAATTCCCCTGTGAAGCCATCTGGCCCTGGGCATTTATTTGTGGGAAGATTTTTGATGACTGATTGGATCTCTTTGCTTGTGATGGGTTGATTGAGGTCTTTTATTTCTTCTCTGGTCAGTCTAAGTTGTTCATATGTTTCCAGGAAATTGTCCATTTCCTCTACATTATCCAGTTTGTTGCCATACAGTTGTTCCTAATATCCTCTTATAATTTTTTTAATTTCTTCAGGATCTGCAGTTATGTCACCTTTTTCATTCATTATTTTGTTTATATGGGTCTTTTCTCTTTTTGATTTTGTCAGTCTAGCTAGGGGCTTGTCAATCTTGTTGATCTTCTCAAGGAACCAACTTTTGGTGATATTTATCCTCTCTATTGTTTTTTTGTTCTCTATGTCATTTATTGCTGCTTTAATCCTTGTTATTTCTTTTCTTCTACTTGGTTTAGGATTGGTTTGCTGTTCATTTTCTAGCTTCTTCAGTTGATCCATTAGTTCTTTGATTTTGGCTCTTTCTTCCTTTTTAATATATGCGTTTAGTGCTATAAATTTCCCCCTTAGCACTGCTTTTGCTGCATCCCATACGTTTTGGTATGTTGTGTTCTCATTTTCATTTGTCTGTATATATTTAGCAATTTCTCTTGCTATTTCTTCTTTAACCCACTGATTGTTTAGGAGTGTGTTGTTTAACCTCCAGTTATTTGTGAATTTTCTAAGTCTCTGATGGTTATTGACTTCTAATTGTATTCCATTGTGGTCAGAGAATGTGCTTTGAATAATTTCAATCTTTTTAAATTTATTGAGGCTTGTTTAATGTCCCAGCATATGATCTATTCTGGAGAAAGTTCCATGAGCACTAGAAAAGTATGTGTATCCTGGTGATTTGGGATGTAATGTCCTGTATATGTCTGTTAAATCTAATTCATTTATCAGATTGTTTGGTTTTGTATTTCCTTATTGGTCTTCTGTCTGGTTGATCTATGTATAGGAGAGAGTGTTGTGTTGAAGTCTCCCACAATTATTGTGGAAACATCAATTGCTTCCTTTAGTTTTGCAGGTGTTTCTCTCATGTATTTTGTGGCAACTTGATTGGGTGCATAGACATTTACGATTGTTATTTCTTCTTGCTGAATTGCCCCTTTTATTAGTATGTAGTGGCCTTCTTTGTCTCTCAAAACATCCCTGCATTTGAAGTCTATTTTATCTGAGATTAATATTGCTACACCTGCTTTCTTTTGGCTGTAGCTTGCATGAAATATTTTTTCCATCCTTTCACTTTCAGTTTCTTTGTGTCCCTGTGTCTAAGATGAGTCTCTTGTATGCAACATATTGATGGTTCATTTTTTTTGATCCATTCTGCGAATCTATATCTTTTAATTGGGGAGTTTAATCCATTTACATTCAACGTTATAACTGTGAAGGCATTTCTTGAATCAGCCATCTTATCCTTTGGTTTATGTTTGTCATATTTTTCTCCTCTGTCTATTAATATCCTTTATTGTACCCATATCGAATCTCTTAGTACTGAACCTTTCTCCATGTCTCTCTGTCCTTTCTTTGTTTCTCTGTCTGTAGGGCTCCCTTGAGTATCTCCAGTAGGGCAGGTCTCTTGTTAGCAAATTCTCTCAGCATTTGTTTGTCTGTGAAAAATTTAAGCTGTCTCTCAAATTTGAAGGAGAGCTTTGCTGGATAAAGTATTCTTGGCTGGAAATTTTTCTCACTCAGAATTTTAAATATATCGTGCCACTGCCTTCTCACCTCCATGGTGGCTGCTGAGTAATCACTACTTAGTCTTATGCTGTTTCCTTTGTATGTGGTGAATTGCTTTTCTCTTGCTGCTTTCAGAACTTGCTCCTTCTCTTCTGTGTTTGACAGTGTGATCAGTATGTCTCGGAGTGGGTTTATTTGGATTTATTCTATTTGGAGTTCACTGAGCATTTATGATTTGTGTATTTGTGTTGTTTAGAAGATTTGGGAAGTTTTCCCCAACAATTTCTTTGAATACTCTTCCTAGACCTTTACCCTTTTCTTCCCCTTCTGGAAAACCAATGAGTCTTATATTTGGACGTTTTATATTATCTATCATATCCCTGAGTTCCGTTTTGTTTTTTTTAATTTTTTCCCCATTCTTTCTTTTATGCTTTCATTTTCCCTTCTGTCATCTTCCAGGTCACTGATTCGTTGTTCAACTTCCTCTAGTCTTGTACTATGAGTGTCCAGAATCTTTTTAATTTGGTCAACAGTTTCTTTAATTTCCATAAGATCATCCATTTTTTTATTTCGTCTTGCAATGTCTTCTTTATGTTCTTATAGGGTCTTCTTGATTTCCTTTGTATCCCGTACTATGGTCTCATTGTTCATCTTTAGTTCTTTGAGTAGCTGCTCTAGGTGCTGTGTCTCTTCTGAACTTTTGATTTGGGTGCTTGGGCTTGGGTTATCCATATCGTCTGGTTTTTTCACATGCTTTATAATTTTCTGTTGTTTTTGGCCTCGTGGCATTTGCTGAACTTGATAGGGTTCTTTTAGGATTTGTAGACCAATTGAAGTCCTTGTCTCTACTTTATCAGATCTACAGCTTCGTGGAGTACACTTTCTCTAACTAACCAGCAGGTGGCGTCCACGAGCCACCTGTTCTCAACAAGCCAGTTCTCCCCTGTTTAGCCTTTTTGGTGAGTGGGGGAGTGAGTCTTGTGGGGTCCAATTGGTGTACCAAGCTTGCGTGTGTAGTTGGTGTTGCCTGCCCTGTATATGGGGTGTGTTTTTGGGCAGTCAGAGAGGGGGGGTGGCTCTAACAATCAAATCTCCCTGGTGATCCTAGAGTTTTAAAGCTGCTGCAATAGTCTAATCCTTCAGTTCAGTCCTGCCACAGTTTGTCTCTGCCACTGACCCACAAGTCCTTGGTATTGGCGTATGGCTCCTGAGACTTGCAAGTGGGCCCCTCTTCCAGGCCGTTCACCCCGGGTCCTCTGTTGAGGGATGACTGTGCTATGTCACAGGTGAGTGCCATCCCCCCAGGGCAGTTCTGGGCTGCTGGGCTGTGTAGGGAGGCTCCCAGTCTGCTGAAATGATGGCTGAATGGGGTTTTGTTATTTCACACTGCTCTACCTTCCCAACTCTGGGACAATCAGCTGAGGTTGCAGGGAAGGCTAATGTCCACACCCAGTTTTGTGGTGTGTGCCTGTTATTTGAAGCACTTCTGTCACACTGGGTTGTCTGGGGCAGCTCTGGGCTATGGGGCTGGCGATGGGCAGGAGTGTTTCCTGTCCACCAGGATGATGGCTGTGAGCAGATACCCTCCTTTTCTTGGGAAGTTGTGGTGTTTAGTGAATTTTCTCAGCCACTGGATTATTGCGTTTTGTCTCAGAGCTCTCTTAGTTCTGCTCTTGACTTGACCTGCCCAAATTGCAAGTCTTTGAAGCTTTCTGTATTGGGCTTCTTAGAGTAATTGTTTTAGAAAAAGAAAAAAGGATTAAAAAAAAAATAAAAGGGCCCTCCTCAGAGATCTAATGGGTTATTGAAATGCTAAGAGAGAAAGCAACCAGGGCTATTAAGGAAAGGTCCACAGGGCAGAGAGATCAGCTTTTCTTTGGGATTTGCATATGTGCCTCAGGGCCTGGGCTCCAGCCTGAGCTCTGCCCTTCCCCCTTCTATGTTCACCAGAACTCCAAAAATCCTCTGCTTTTATTTTGGTGTTTTTCATGTTGTTTTTTTTCTATGCCTGTCTCCTCTCTGCTGGGCTGGCTGCTCTTAGATTCTCTGGTGTCTGGTCTCCGTCTATCTATGGTTGAAGTTTGGATCAGCAGAATGAATTTCCGATAAGGGCTGCCACTGCAGTTCTCCCTTCTCCTTCCCGGAGCTGACAGCCCCTCCTCCCATGGGACTGAGCCTGGCAGGAAGGGGTGTGGGTCCCCTGGCTGCAAAAACTTACAGATTTCGCTGATCTCAGCAGTTCCATGTTTTCATGAGTGTTGTATGAAGTATGCCCAAAGTCAGATTGCTCTGTGGTGTCCAGTCCACGCAGTTCCTGGCTTTCTACCTACTTTCCTGGAGGAGTAACTAAAACATACAGCTCACCAGTCTGCCATCTTGCCCTGCCTCTGAGCTAATTTTTATAGAGTGTAAGATATGAGTCCTCTTTCATCCTTTTGGATATTTCTATTCAATTCTCCAGCCCAATTTGTTGAAGAGACTTTTCTGTCCCAGTAGAGTGGATTTGGGAGCTTTACTAAAAATAAGCAAACACTCTATCAAGGGGTCTATGTCTGAACTCTCAATTTGATTCCTTTGATCAATATTTGTATCTTTGTGCCAGTGCATGCTCTTTCGAATACTGTGGCTTAATAGTAGGCTTTAAAGTCAGGAAGTGCAAGTCTTCCCAATTTCTTGCTCTTTTTTAGCATGTTTTTGACAATGTGAGACTCTGGTCCCTTCCAAATAAACTTGATAACTATCTTTTCCAAGTCTGCAAAGTAGGTTGTTGGAATTTTGTTTCTTTAAAGTGAAGCAATATTTCAACTGTATCTTGATTGAGGTATAAGTTTGTTCCTTTGACTGGGCCATATCCTAGTGTAGTTCATAGTTTTCTGTTATCTAAGCATTAGTTTCCTTGCCTATTGCAATCAGATTTTCCCAGAACAGAATGGGTTCAGATCTCAGAATGGGGTTGTATTAAGTTTCAAGTCTCCCTGTGTGTGTGTGTCTTAGAGATTGACACACTTTTCTGTGAGGACTCTAACCTCTGTGCTTTGCCTAACCTGCCCACAGGTGGCAACTGTCAGCCTGTCATTCCCAACTGGTGTAAAGAGGTGTGGCTCCTTTAGTTTCTGTTTTGGCTTTTTCCCCCAGGCTCTGGGGTATGAGTTCTGAAGGGAAAACATCAGTATAGATTGGCCCTGCCTCCTTCTTCTTAGGAAGATACACCCCATAGGAAGCTAACTTCTGCATTTAAATTGTATCTTTGTCTCTCTGACCCTTTTATCTCCACCCGTCTGATTCAATGTGCTGTGAACTGAAAATGGCTTAGGCTGTCTCCACAGGGCAATTCAGGTTGAGAGAGAGAAAAAGGGACAGAAATCCCCCTTTCAGAGCCAGTCCATGGCCCTCAATTTCACACATCTGTCAGAGAGAACACCTGGTCTTCTGCACTCCTTTTCGAAGGACACAGGAGTTTTCTGGCTCTTTGAGGTCAGTCATCACTAAAAGCCTCTGTCTGCTTTTGGGGTTTGTCTATGATTGTACCTTGTATTTAGCAGTCCACAATTGTTAGTTAAGACCCCAGTTGGAGGTGGTCTGAGCTATATTCACTTGCTCCCAACAGGGAATGCTGCTTTCCCCCATGGCAAAGATTTGCAGATCAGCCTGCCTTTGGGGTAGGGGACTCCTGGCATGGATCTGCAGTTTTATTTACAGATTTTATGCTGTGATGTCAGCCATTCCACTGAATCCAGGTTGGCATAATATGTGTGGGCAGTCATGGTTGTTCCCCAGCAGTTATTCCAGATCATTTACTAGTTGATCCTTGTTATTTGCTCCAGTGGACTAACTTAATTCCACTCTTCTCTATGCCACCATCTTGCCCCACTGTAGTCAGCATTTTGATAACTTACTGGATCTCTTATGATTGTTGGTTTCTTCTATTTCTTCTTTATTTGGTCTAGGCAGTTCAGTGTTTCCAGGAAATTATCCATTTATTCTAAATTATCTATATTCTTGGCCTAGAGTTGTTCATAGTATACTCATGATATTTTTGATTTCTTTAGGATCCATAACGATATCACCCCTCTTATTTATTAATTTGCTTATTTCGGTCTTCCCTATTTTTGATTTTCAATCTAGTTAAGGGTTTCTTGATCTTGCTGATCTTCTCAAAGAACAAACTCTTGTTTTTATTTAGTCTGTCTATAGTTTTTTTTTTCATATCATTTATCTCTGGCTTAATGCTTGTTATTTCTTTTCTTCTACTTGCTTTAGGATTAATTTGCTGATCATTTTCTTATTTCTTCAGTTATTCCATTGGTTCTTTGATTTTACCTCTTTCTTCCTTTTTAATGTATGCATTTAGAGCTATAAATTTCCCTCTCAATTCCCCCTTTAAATTTTGATATATTATATTTTCATTTTCATTCATCTCCATATATTTAGCAATTTTTTTGGCAATTTCTTCTTTGACCCACTGATTATTTAAGAGTGTGCTGTTTAACATCCAGTTATTTGTGGGTGCTCTGGTTCTTTGATGGTTATTAAATTCTAGTTTTATGCCATTGTGGTCAGAGAAGGTGTTTTCAATGATTTTAAACCTTTCTAAATTTGTTGAGGCTTGTTTTATGCCCCAGTATATGATGTATCCTGGAGAAAGTTCCATGACCACTAGAGAGAAGAATATATATCCTTGTAATATGGGATATAATGTTATATGTTTATACATATATATCTTAAGTCTATTTCATTTATCACATTAAGTTCTCAATTTCCTTACTGGTATTCTGTCTAAATGATCCATCTATATGCAAGAATGTCATATTGAAGTTTACCACAATTATTGTGGAAATATATATTGCTTCCCTCAATTTTGCCAATATTTATCTCATGTACTTTGGAGCACCTTGATTAGGTACCTAAACATTTATGATCATTATTTCTTCTGGGTGAATTGTCTCTTTTATTTGCATATAGTGATCTTCTTAGTCTCTTTTAACATCCTTGGATTTAAAGTCTATCTTTTCTGAAATTAATATTTTTACCCCTGCTCTCTTTTGGCTATAGCTGACATGGAATAACTTTCCATCCTTTTGCTTTCAATTTATTTGTGTCACTAGGTTTAAGATGAGTTTCTTGTAAACAACATATTGATGGTTCATGTTTTTAATCCATTCTGCCAATCTACATCTTTTATTTGGGGAGTTTAATCCATTCATATTCAATGTTATTAATGTGAAGGCTGTTCTTGAGTCAGCCATCTTATGCTTTGTTTTTTGATATGTTAGATCTATTTTTACTATCTCTCTTTATTTCTTTTATGGTACCTTATGAAAACTTGTCAGTTCTGTACCCTTCTCCAGACCTCTTTCTTCTTCCTATTTTACTCAGTCAGTAGAGCTCACCATTGTAGTTCTTTTAGACAGGTCTCTTGTTAACATATTTTCTCAGCATTTGTTTATTTGTGAAAATTTTAAGCTCTCCTCCAATTTTGAAGACTTTGTTGGGGAAAGATCTCTCTGCCAAACTGTGCCTCCCACCCACTGGACTCACAAACATTTATATTTTGGCTCATGATATAAAATATATTAAGAAGACCCTAGAATGGCATAAGGAAGAATTTGCAAGAGTGAATTAAAAGATAGCAGATCTTATGGAAATAAAAGACAGTTTTGATAAAATTAAAAATATTTTTGAGACACATAACACTGGATTTGAAGAGGTAAAGGACAAAATTAACAAACTCAAAGATAGGGCCATGGAAATTGAAAGCTCAAAAGAATGAATGATGAATAAAAGAAAAAAACATACAAAACAGATATCAGGGAAATGTTGCACAATATGAAGAAAACAAGTATAAGAATTATTGATACTCCAGAATGGGAAGAGCAGAGTAAAGGACTAGGAAAGGCATTTGACAATATTGTTGGGGAAATTTCCCAGCCTTTCTAAATGAAATAAATATGAAATCTAAGGTACCAAGTGAATTCCAAATAGAATAAATGTAAATAAACCTATTCCAACACATATCCTGATCTGACTTTTGAATTCTGAAGAGGAGAAAGCCCTGAAAGTATCAAAAGAGAAGCAATTCACCACATACAAGGGAAAGAGCATATGATTGAAGACTGACTACTCAGCAGGCACCATGGTGTTGAGAAGACACTGGTATGATATATTTAAAATTCTGAAGGAGAAAAATTGCCAGCCAAGAATTCTTTACCCAATATTTACAAATACCATTTGTAGGTTCCATTTTCCTAGAGAACCCTAACTAATACAAAAGGAGATAGAACTAAAATTATTCATGATGGAAGAATCCTTTCATAGAGAACAAGAGAAATAAGACCAGTCTCAGAAATTTCATTAAGTAGCATATTGAGACAAATCAAACAAAATAAAATATATACAATTTAGAAAAGATGAAACAGCATTTTCATCAGCAGCAGATTACATGGGAATGCAAAAGTTATCCAAGAAACTAACATACATTACAAGAATATTTGAATATGGTCTGAGAAAGCAATTGGATGCAAAAATTAAATGAATAAATATCAATTTCCTAATCATGGTATGAAAAAATGAAAATACATTTTAAATGAAATAACAATACAATGATATATCTATATATTAAATATATAAGTGTATTAAAAATTTAACAAGGAGGCACAAAAATCTATGGGTATATGTATATTATATATATATGAATTCCATTGGGATACATTAATGAAATAAATGAATGCAGAAATTAACCAAATTTATTGATAAGAAAACTGAATATTACACAGTTATCACATATTAATTTATAAAAATGACCCCAGAATAAATATTTCATCATATTATATTTTCTTTAGAATTTGTCAAACATATTACAGATATTCATATGAATCCTAATTACCCTAAATATATTTAAAGAAGAAAAAATAAAAGGATTTCCTTAACATATATGAAGTATTGCTAAAGCATAACAGTTGTTAAATATTTATATGAGAGTAGAAGCAGACAAGGAAACAATAAAACAGAATAGAGGATATATATATATATATATTTATATATATACACACACACATATACGTACTCATTAAATTACAGATGCAACAATGCAACTCTACTTGCAAGATATATTCAGAAACTTAAATAGGAGAGAATGACTTTCTTAAAAAGAGTAAGAGAAGGAGGAGGGAAAAACATATAAAAATACACAAAGTAGAAACACATTTGTCAACTGGAATGCATTACCATGAAGAATTATATCTCTGGAGCCAATATAAAGGTACAGATATCCAAACCACAAAGCAAGAGAAAATAAGAGTCACTCATGTGGCCAAACAGGCAGATTTCAAAGAAATAGAAGTAAAAATATCTTTTTTTACACGAGTGTGTTCTGTTTTGTTTTCATTAGTACAGAAACAAAATTTTAAAAATAATCTATAATCAAAATGAAGTCCTGACACAAATTCAGTAGCTTGGAAAAAATAATTCTGGAAGCACCAGCTGTTAGTGAGGATGTAGAGCAAAGAAATGTTTATGCATTTAGGGTGTTTGTGTATAAGTTGATATATCTGCTTTGGAAAACCATTTGATATTGAATAACTCACCTAAAATAGGGTGATGTTGCAGTAATCAATAAAAATTTAGTGTTAATGCTGAGAGCAACACAACTTATGCTCAACTTGTGACATGTCCTTTGTGTGTGGGCTATGAGTCTGCTCTCCCCACCCACATTCTGTGCCCAAACTATTGGAACAGCCTCAATATGAGATGTTACTGATTCCTGTGGCAGAATGAAAATATATTTAAGCATGATCAGTATGCTAGGTCTTAAATCCATTTTTTTCCATTTTGGCTCACATTTCCTTGCTAAGGAAGTCAAATGGTGAAGTCTGGCATTAATGAATCAGGGAATTATAATTCTATCTTAAAAGGGGAAATGAAGAGAAGAGCATCTCAGAGGGGACATCAGATTTTTTTTTCATAATGGTCCAACCAGGCTTTAGTTATTGAACTAGAATGCACATGCTATATACCAGCTTTTCTAGCTGGGGGAGTTGTTACCAACAAGGTGGAAGAAAAAGTCAAGAAAAATAAAACACAGTAAACCTCTATGATCCTTGGATGTTTACATTAGTACTATTTTTATATTCATGGGTTTAACTCTAAAATGATTTGAAATGTAAGATATTCTTCCTTTCAAATTAATATATAGTTAGCAAACTCCACTAAATATGGGTTAAATTTAATGTTAAATTTCTTTAAACAAAGTGATTTGATATTCATAATTATTCATTTATATCTGTGAGGATACTGTCAAGTGCTTATATTATATTTGATCCTGATTTCTGTTATATATTGACTCTAACTTATCAATACTCTTTTCTTCTGAGTTCAACACCTGATTAAAGACACTTGTGTGCTTTCTGAGGCATGATTATGGAAAACTACAAAGGCTTTACCTAACAGACCCTGTGGGGGAAAGCTGACTTCCCCACACTAGAAGCAGTGTTCAGCCAGTGTATTGTATCTCAAGGCTCTTGCAATCAAGGACTTGGTAACTGACCATTCATGATCTTGTGCATATCAGCTTTCCTAGCAAAGGATCCCCCATCAAGATGCCTTCCTATTAGGGGCCCAGAACACTCTGCTCCACAGAGCCCAAGAAGGTCTTTACCTATTTTCATGTTTCTTGTGTGTATTTTAGGCAAAAATAAAAACTCTGGGTAATTTCTCAGCTTGAGAGATGCTACAAAAATTTCCTAATTTGGCAATCGTTATTCAGGGTGAATAAAATGCATAGTAGTTATTTGTAGACTTACATCTGTAGAAGGTTATTAATTAATAAAGCCATCCTTATTTCATCATCTTTCTCTGAGATGATAGACATCTCTACAGAAAGCTGAGAATCTTCTTGTAGTTATGAAACCTCTCTTCAGGAATAGATCTTCCTAGGGAGGATTCACATGGGTAACAAAAAGCTTATTAGGGGTCTAGCTGATTTTTATCCAAATAACACATCATGGTAAAGAAATTTGTTTTACATATCTGGCCAAGTCTTGCCAGTGTCCCAAAAATATGATGAAGACCATGAGCCAGTGTTATTCAAGTTGCTCATATGCCTCATTAGATTTGACCTAACTGCAACAAATCCCACTGGGGCAGAAGGTGAGGGCTGATAGGGTTGCATGTGAAGAATACATCAATATTAACTGTGCATTTCAATAATTTTAGCCATTCTGTTGCGGTTTCTAGGGGTCAAAAATTACCCACAACAATTGGGCTTGGTAAGCATCTCAGTGAGTGTCCTCCAACCATAATCAGAGAGCATAATCTGTTTTCTTTAGGTGTCAGGGCTTATGCAGACCAGATTACACGGGTATCTAAAAGGCCTAAGAATAATTTTTTTCCAACACTCACCCATTGACCTCTAAAGTTTACCACAGGGTTTTGTACATTGGAGGCAGAGGAACCTCAGTGGAGAGGTCCAGATAAAAATCCTGTGGGGTCTTCTGACCTATACCAAGGCTCATAAGAAGAGGCAGAGTGAACAAGATACATGTCATGCATGTCAGTCACAGGAGCCACCGTGGTCTTAACCCAACCACTTTCTTGTGCATGTGGGCAGAGTGCCTTTCAGATCCTTCCTAGCAGGAACAACTGTGGCTGGGAGGACTTGGTATCAGATCACCATTCTTTGTCCAGCCATCTTGGCCCCACCAGAAAGACAGGAGGAAAATCAAATGTATTAATTTCCTGGGATGCATAAGGAAATAGTATGAAATTATCTGTCTCTACAATGGGAATTTATCTCATTATGGTTTTGAGCCTGATAAAGCCCAAATCAAGGGGTTTTCAAGGTGATACCCCAGCATTTTGGGGCTGTTCCTTCTGATCCTTGCCACTTAGCTTGTCACATTGCAAAACACATGGAGGCATCTCCTAATATCTCACTTCTTTTCTGATTTCCACTGATTTAGCTTCTTTCTTCTTGTGGCTCTTCTGTGTGGCTTAATTTCATCCCACTTATAAGGAGTCCAGTAATAAGACTATGATTCATCCTGACTGAGGTAGGTCACACCTGAGGTAGTAGCCTCATCATAATGTCCTAGTTACAATTGGTTCACACCCACAAGAATGGATTATATTTAAGAACACATTTTTTTCCTGTGGTACATATATTGCCAAACCAATGAAGTGAAGCAAACATTCAATCCACTTATCCAGTCATGCTGAGCATCTACCACTAGAGAGAGCTTGACAGGCCCCCCACCTAATGACAAACAGTCCTCCACATAGATTCTGGCATTGCCCATCTCATAAATAAGAAAATTAAAGGTAAGATAAAGCCAATTGGCCAACACTGGATCCCAAACATTCACTGATCTCTTCTAGCCCTCCCAGAAGCTTCACTGATGAGAAGAGTGATTGAGTTGACTTTTTCTGTGGTCAGTGAGCAAGACTCCTGCAGAGGTATAGGGACAGTAAACCACTTATTCCAGCTATGTGGGAAAGTGGCAGAGGTACGTGCCTTGTCTTAAGTGTAGATTTGCACCTGGGGCTCCCAACCCAGCAACTTCCAGCTGTCCCTGGGGAGCCATGAGGTATTTCAGAGCCTGTCCTGATGACCTCTTCTGATATGTGCAATCAGCCCAGATTTCAGCCTGATCTTCCACTTCTGTTGTCACAAAATGATGATCACACAATACAAGCTAGGAAGCTTCATTGACACACTGACATGCAGCTCGCATTTTCAGGTCTATGTCACACTTTTACCAATCCCTTAATTTTGAAGAATCCCTATGATCACCCACCCACCCCCACACACACACACACAAGGTGTGAGGTGACTGTGCTTGGAAAGAATCTGTGGCTGGGTTTGGTGTTACAGTTTTCCTCACCCCAGGGCCTTCTTATCCTCTGCAGGAACCTGACATCAAGGAGCTCAAGAAGTGATGCCTGCAGGCCTCCATGGTGAAGAACAAAACTATAGGAATGAGGACTTTCTGGACTTATATATCTGGATCCCCTGGGGCAAGAAGCAAGGACATACTGGCCTATACACTTCCATCACCATGCCCCCTGAAAGAAACCCACCAGAACACAGTACCTTAAACCCTGCCTTGTTTGCGGTGGGTGGGTGTTCCTAAACTGCACTTTCTGGAAACAAGAACAGAGAAAAGTGGGAAGTAGGGGAGAAACTCTAACCATCTTCCCCAAGTCAGTTGCATGGCAGATATGCAACTAAGGCTTTATGGATACACTAATCTCCTGTGAGTTTTGAATCCAGCAGACTGATTTTCCTTTGTCTCTCTATTCCCAAAGCAAATCATCACATTCCACAATGCTATTACCAGAGCCAGGAAGCTGGAGTTGAACTGGGAGATGCAGGAGCCTTGTTAAGCCTAATAATATAAAAACGAATGGAAGAAAGATAGGCAAACTGAAACTCCAAAAGAGATAGTAATGTAGCTCATCCTGAAGTTAGTTATCAATTAAGAGCTTGTGAAAAAGATTGTTCTGTGCATAGTTGTAGCCCTGGAGTTGGTACTATAGGTCCCTTGTTTGTGGCTCTAACACTGGAGACAGCTGTATCTTTAAAGTTGGTAACAAAGCTTCCACTGACTATAGTTTTTAGAACAGGCATGGGAACTGGCTTTATCCCTTGATTTGGTGTTGCCCTCTTCTCTGTAGCTGACATCTCAGTAGGCTCTACATCTAGAGTTTGTGCTGGAGCTGATAATGTCAATGGTTATAATTCTGAAATTGTTGTTAGGGTTGTATTTTGATCTACCACTGTACATGGCGCTGACAATAGCTTGAGTTTGCTGACTTAAGCATGGGGACTGCTACTGAATCTTGTTCTAGTACTTCAGCTGGTGCTAGACCTGATGCTGGAGCTGGCATAGAAACCTTACAGCTGGTCATATCAATAGATATGTTAGCAAAGCTAATATTATAAGGGAACCTATTGCCAATGAAATGCATATTTTTAAATGGTTAATAGTAAATTAACTTTATGGGTATTTTGGGACAAAAATAAAACCATAAATACCATGTGAAAAAAACTACCAAAAAAGAAAAACTACCACCCTAGGTAAGGGAAGGAAGTAAATTTTGCTCAAGTTTATCCTGTTGTGACACAGCAATTTTAGCTGGAGCAGGTGCCTGAGCTGGCTCTAGCTCCTGAGTTTGCTGTAAATGAGAGGTTGCTCTAGAGCTGTTACAAGAGTTTTCTACAGGACTCTAAATGGTGGCTTGGAATTCCTGCTATCAATAGGTCTACAGCTGATACTCTAGCTCATAAGGAGCTAGCTCTCTAAGCACCATTCTAGCTACATCTCTGGGGCTGACAGTGGAGCTACAAAAGAAAAAAGTATTCTCCTACATGACTGCCTTCCCACATGTACTTGCAAAATCAAAGTGATTCTATTGACAAAGAGAAGCCCAAGCCCCAAATCTCCAGTCCAAAAGGCCCCCCATACTGAAGTCTATCAGATGACTGATTTTTCTTTGTTCCTCATCCAATGCCAGTGTAATCCTGCCCATACATTCCTCCAGACTTACATGCAGCCATCTGCAGTACTCATCACCCTATGACACTATCTAAATTTGGTCCTCATGCACATGCTGTGCAAAGAGAAATTAGACATGGGCTTCCAGCTCCAAAACATGCATGTTGAGATGTATATAACCTACTAACACTTTGAGGCAGGGATAGTTCCTTGACAAATGGAAGCCTTCTGAGTATTGGCTCTTCCAGGTGTCCAGGATAGAGGAAATGTCATTGGGCATATGCAAGTAGGAAGCCAAGTCATAGGCCTGGCCTTTACTGCCCCCTATGCCCAAATAATGCACCCTTGCAGGGGGCTGAGCTCCCATGCCTGCACTTGCCCATTCAGTAGCTAGTCCCATCCCACATGCTCTGCCTCAGTGAGCTGCAGTTATATAGCTGGGAAAAGGGAAAGTAGTTATGACCCACCATTTCAGAGCTGCAAATTTTAGCAGCATGAAGGACAGTTTCTTTCATCAACTGTCTCTACATCCACAGTCTTCTCTCTGTTTTCAAGGGGAAAAAACCTCATTCACATCTCCCTTTTTCTTGTTAGTTTCTGAGGATAATACCTTAGAAAGGATTCTGGACTGCAACTCCTAGCCACACCCCCTGAAAATCCCCCTCTAGTCTGTGAATACAAGGGATATTTTTGATACAACATCCACTAATATTTTAATTTGGTCTTGGAAGTTGCACATACTGTCAAAATATGGGTGAATACACCCATATTTACAGGGTGCAATGAGGAGGATGTATTGAATGTAGCATGTACACTTCTGTTTTTGATGCCTCAAGTCACAATCTGACACCCAGGGATTTTTTCAATTTGTTCACAGTATTATGTTCAGTACCTGCATGTGATAGATGTATATATATATATATAAAATGAACCAAAATAGTAACAGCTGGTTATCTTGGTTTGTCTAGGGCCTCTGCAAGCCTGCTCCATTTTGCTTCTTTCCCTGACCCTGGTAGTTTCTTTACATACATGAACTGGTCACTACTTAACCAAAAATATGTGTTCTCTCAGTTAAATTCTCTTCTCATGGAATGCCTTCACTTCCCTTGAGGCTTCTCATGGTCTTTCCATGGTGTTCTCTTTGATCCCTATGAAGACTGGACATAGTTTATTTGTACCTCTTTTCCATTCTTCTGTAAACTAATTGAGATCAAGATCTTGTCTGCTTATTGAAAGCAGCTGAATATCAGACCTCCTATACATTTGAATCACCTGAAAGTGTTTGAAAACTGCCATGTTAGAAATCCATCCTTCAGTGACTCTGATTTTCTTTGTATGGGGTGGCACCCAGGCATCTTTCTGGGAAACAGATCCCTCTGTCACTATACAAGAGAGGATGTTTTGAGAATCATGGCCTCAAAGTTATGATGATAGGCTTTTAAACAAGCCTCATCTTAGCCCATGTTCCTTCTTGGTCCTTACCACCCCATAGCATTCAGGGAGACTTGGCATTTATGAACTATACCCAACAATCTGGTTACTCAGTAGAGTATCCAGAAGAAGACAATTTAAGAATATGAAACCATCAGCAATCTGATGGTGTAGATCCAGAAGGTCCCAAGTAATCTGCTTTGAATGGGTACAGGGATTTTGGTGGGCATTCAGTGTTGATATGCTCTGCCCAACATTGTGAATGTAATTAACAGCCTTGAATTTTATAACTCATTATGATTAAAAGGGGGAATGTTTAAGTGTATATATGGTAACAGAAAAAATTGAAAAGTCTATGTAACAATACTACACAAATGGTGAACCCTTCATTAAACCATATACTCCAAGTAATTATAATAATTATAAAAATGTACTATCATCAATTCTAACAAATGTTCTATGCCAATTCAAAGTATTGGTGGTGAGGAGGTGTATGGTAATCCAGTATTTTATGCAGAATGTTTCTGTCAAACCACAACTTCTCTCATAAACAAGAAAATAATTGTTATATAAGGAAAAATGAAAAAAAAATATCCAGTTTCTTTACTGGATATTTGAATCAAATATGTAATATGGTAGAATATGGGGGATAAATATACTGATGTTAGAGTAAGCATAACTTGTGATTGGGCTTTCCAGAGTGGAGATACTTTTACTAATGAACATTTATGCGAGTTTGGGTGAGCCAATGATAGAAAGGGAATGTCATGGAAATGACTTGGAAATATTCCACTTGGAAAGATGAATGAAGATGCTACAGTTTCCTCAATACAAAAGGAAATTTAAGTTTGAGAGACCAAATGAATTTCATGGAAGGTAGACTGAAGTACATGAGAAAAATGGATTGGGTAAACATATGGCAATCTTTCCCTAAATGCACTCTTGAGGTTCTGAAGTTCACAGAAAGATAGATGGCAGAGGAGATGGTGATCCCCCAGACACACATAAATGATTACAACCCTGCAGAGAAACTCGCTAAATCCTGGTGCAACAGGTTCATTGAGAGAGACATAGCACAAATTCAAATACAGAATGACCAGGAGAAATAGACAAGTTGGAGCTGATGAGGAGATGACATCCCTCTCTCTGAATTTCTGCCATAAAGTAGGGACCAAATACACTCTGATCAAAGTCAGAACCAAAGTACCTACAGACCACTGCATTTTGAAGTTACTATGGAGAAAATGAAAAGGGATGCAGGGGAAGGTTTGGACTGTTCTTAGTTGGTAAATCTGTTGTGCAGATGTACAGAGAGAATCTATTTGCAATGGCAATTCTCAGTATTCTATGTTCTTCCATGTCATAGTCTTGGCTTGCTGAACTCATTCCTTTAAGGATCACAAATTAGAATAGAGAGGAGATGTAGTCATCCCACTTGTAGCTGTGTCTACTCTATGGACCTCTCCATAAGACCATGGTGAGGCTCATGCATTGCTCTCTGCTTAGCCTTAAAAACAGTCAAATGTAAGTCCTGAAAACTCATTAGAATCTGGAAATATTGTCCCTGCTCTTCTTTAGGTCCCTGTACCTGAGCTTCTTGGTAAAAGTATTAATCAGGGTTTTCTGGAGAAACAGAATATATGTGTGTGTGCTTTTTTGGACTGTAGATGTAATAAGCGTTAGATATAATAACTGGCTAATGATTTAAATCCACAAAATGCCTTCATGGTCACAATCATTTCTTCCTTGACCAAACAACTGAACACTGTCACCTAACCAAGTTGTCATATGTACTTTACCATTGCAGTCCACCCCTTGTCAACACATCCCCCAAACACACTCAACCTCTAAGTAAAACAATAGCAGTTGTACTTTTGCCTAAGTAATTAAGCTGCCCTGCATAATACTGGAATTACACAAACATTTTCCACATAAGTTGCATGTCCTTGGGATATATTCACCCTTAAACTTGATATCCTGTAAATTACATAATCTTTGCAGGGAGGGGATGATCCAGCAGGCCTTCAGCTCCTGGAATCTAAATTAGCCAGCCAGTAAATTCTCATGTTTAAATCTACTTTGCTGTAAGACAGCAGAAATATATACCTAAAGCCTCACTGATATCCCCAAGTTGCCCCAGGTATCAACCTCCCTTCCTCCTACCCATAACACATGTCCTTTCTGCCAGGAGCTCAAGAGGCTCAGTTTCTAGTCAGGCTGGCTAAGGGACACCTTTGTGCCTTTATCCTTCTCCTGCTAATCAGGTTTCACCCATGTTCCTGGAGATGAACATCAGGTCTGCTGGCTGAATTTTCCATTCCCTGTTGACATTAACCCCAACCCATATCCTGGGCCAAGATCCTGATGACATCCTTGAGAGAAGGCTTTTTCTGGTTCTCCCTGTTTATTCACCAAGATGTCTATGTACCTCCACCTCCTGCACCCCAGGGCTCCACAGGATCTCAAAACCACCCCCTAAACAATTTTATTTCTTCATCTTCCACTGGGAACCACCCAGTCAGCCATATCTCTCTTTATCTGAACCTCTTCATCCCTGTTAACAAACAAAGCCCATGACCAGTCTGAAGGTCACCCTCCTATCCATCCAACCTCCCAAATGTGACAAGAGTGACCATCTGATGCCTGATCAAAGGAGGAATTGAATTTAAATGAATTCTTTTTAAGCCAACTTTCTTTTACCTGAATATTTTGATGGTTTCTTCTCATCTCCACTGAATTTGCTTGGGCATTCAAGGTTGACTGTCTTGTCAGGACTAGTACATCCCCCTCCATAACACATTCCAGCTGATTTTCTTCAACCTGCCATGAAAGAACATTTCCTAAGTTACCAATCATCTCCCCACCCTAGCTTCAATGGCAAAAACTAAGATGGTCCTGGGTGCAGGGCTTGTTTCCTGGGGAGACCTAACTTGGACACTTCACCATCATGTCATGGCCTCATGGGAAGGCAGCCGAGAATATTGTGGGATGCCTGGAAAAGCCCAGCAGATGATCCCATGTGTTTCCTCCTAACCTAATTTGCCTAGGCATAATGATACTGGTGCATAAAAATCCCTTCAGTAACCCCCTGTCCCACCCAGGCTTGTTCTCATTTTCACATCCTCCGGTCAAAAATACTGGAAAGTTCTTAAGTCTATCTTCCAACCCCCATTCTGTTCATATGGAGAGAAAGTGTTCTGATGCCCCCTGTTTAATGACTCTTAAAGCTTTCACCTTTGATTCTTTGCAAAAAAAGTAAGAATATGATCTCCTTGAAAAGACATCTTATAATAACAAATTACACTTAACTAACTTGGGAATTCTTAAAACAAAGGAAGTTTCAAATATACCAGAAATCTAGGGTGAGTATTTGCAGCAAGAATGGAGAATATTTTGCTCTGAGCTTCCAGTCAATGCAAAATGGAAGACAGGTCAGAGCACATCCCTTATCTAAATGAGTGAGAAATACAGACTCCCTTGGAGAGAAACAAATCCTTCTTCAATTTGAAATAAAAGGTCAAGATGGTTCAAAACACTTTTTGGAGGTGAGGTTTAAATACAATTTAACTCATAGAAACCATAAAAATGACCTGCAACTTTCCTATCAACAGGTGTAAGTATTCCAGTTTTTTTGTGAGCCTTGTGTAAGTCCCCATACACTTCCATGCTCACCTCATATCCTCTCTCACAAGTCCCTCCCAGGGATGGGTGCCCCAACTGAGGGTCCTGCCAAAGTAGCTAGTTTCCTGTCTCATTAGCAGAAGCACCAAGACCTGAAACTATCTGTTTCCCCAACCCCTCCCACATGGCCATGTGCCCCAACTTGTTGAGAGAGAGATCAAGAGGATCACTTCCAGGATGGTATATTGAAGCCCTGTGCAAAATACTTGCTTACTGTCATTTACTGGACTGTTCTCAATATATAATCACCTCCTGGACAAACACTGTCAAAGATGGAAAAGGCCATTTAGGGTTCAGGAAAGGGCTTGGAGTGGCAGAAAGGAGGGTCCCAACCACATGTGAGTGGACTAGGTTGCAGTCACATGGCTCTGCTGGGAACCCTGGTCCTGGTTTCTGGTCACTATTTCCCGACTTCCCAGCCAGGGAGATTTGTGTAAGAACTTTAAACTCCCTGAGCAGTGGCGTCCACAGCTGTGAAATGAGGATAAGAGTTCCTGACTCTGCTCTAATCTCTTCCAGGAGCTAAGAATATGCAAACACTCAAGCCCAAGCACAACCATAGTAAGAAAAGCAGACTGAAGCAGATTGGTGGTTCCCAGGTCTGAAGGAGTGACATGGAGAGGGTCTGTGTGGTATACTATTAAACCTTTGCTTTGAGAGTTAAACCTTCTGGTATCATTATCATTTACTGGCATTAGTCAATTTTGGCAAAGATATCACTGGATTTACATATACTTACACATATTTATTCATTTATTCCATATGTAAATCTGCATTGTGTGTCTTTATTAACTTCCTTGTGTCTTTTGGGAATGTTTTCCAAATTAGTCTGTCTTCATGTTCTTATTCTTCAAGACATAAAAGGGAAGATTCATTGATGGGATGAAAATTCCTTGTAGAGCTAGAGATGTTTGCAACAGCTCCATGGAGAGTATTCAAAAGTGAAAGTCTCTTGATCCACAAGGGAGACACTGCTACTATGTAGGAAAATCAGGTCCCAAAGGCCCTAGGATGACATTGAAAAGAGCCTTTCTTTGCTATAGCATAAGTTTAGTGTTGATTAGATTGGAACCTATTGATTGAGTGTTTCCATGGTGATGTGACTCAGTCAGCTGCAGACAACACCTTTGATTGGGTAATTTCCATGGAAGTGTTATACCCTATCCATTCTGGGTGGGTCTTAATCAAGCTACCAAAGCCTTGTAAAAAGGAAAACCCATGACTGACATTTTCAAAAGCAACTGAAAGTGATATTTTCAAGAGGAGCTGCAGAAGTCTAGAGAGGAACATCCTGGGAGAAAGCCATTTTGAAACCAGAACTCTAGAGCAGATGCCAGCCATATGCCTCCCCAGCTAACAGAGGTTACCTGTATGCCATTTGCCTTCTCCAGTGAAGGTACCTGATTGTTGATGTCTGTCTTGGACATTTTATGGCCTTAAGACTGTAACTGTGTAATCAAATAAACCCTGTTTATAAAAGTCAATCCATTTGTGGTGTTTTGCAAAATGGCAGCATTAGCAAACCAGAAAAATTGTCATCAGGCTTGAAACATGAAGCTGAAATTCATGATTTCATGACATTGCCATTTCCTAAAACATACATACTGCAGCAATTTCTCCTTTGGAAAAAATGGACAGAGAAAATGTGAATCTCTTACAATTTTTGTGGTAGATTTCTGCAATTTCTCAAAATTTCAAACTACTGTATTTGGTGAGACACAGAATTCATTCATCATTTGTTCTATCACTGATTATTGGACAAATAGATTTTGTGGTACATAGAAGCATGATGAACATCATAATTAAGCTAATAATTTTCCAGTGGTTAAGTTTCAATATGAAAATAGCCTGATAGAACAGTGAAGTCAATTGGATATCTGCTTTGAGGTGACATAATGAGTAGGCATTGTAACTGCCTAATGATAAAGTAATGCAGTAAATCACATAATCATATTTTCTATTTTCTCATATATTAGATTTTTGAGTTTTTCAAAACTGTTCTGTGAAACATGAAATTATAGATTATATATTTTTTCCACTTTGTAACTGATGTTACTTTACTTTCTTAATTAAAACCCACATATCTCTCATGGTTACCATTCCTCATGGAATTTGAGTTCTGTTAGCATTCAGCCCATATTCTGGATCCTTTTTACTAGGTACTATCCAATTTGTGCTGGAGAAAGTTATATTTCCACCTGAGACCAATGCCCTGAACTTATTTCCAGAAGCCAATCCACTCCAGACCAGAGAAGCCCAGGCTCTGTGGGCACCAGATAGAAATGATACTCTCCTTTATATATTATAACTCAGCTTTTCTCCACCAAATGTGTACATTAAATCAGGCACTTTATTCCTGTGATAAAAAGTGGTAGACATCAGAATTATTACTTTTCATCATTATTTCAGAAACAGAATACATATTGAGAAGCTAGATGTTTTTTCATCAAGGTATTGCTATTCTTTTACTTCTCAGATTTTCTCCTGCTTTGTAAAGGGAATTTATGACCAAGGTTTATGTAAACAATAATTCTGGCCAGTGGGTGTCTTTCTGGAAAAAACATGAAGAAAAATTTTTGATAAAAGTTTTTGTTTTTCCCCTTAGTAATTACATTTTGTAAATATTTTCTCAAAGAAACGTGTAAGCAAAGTAATTTCCCATGAGGATTTTAATTGTAATTTTATCACTGTAATCTGTTTACAGGTACCAAACATCAGCTTGAGGTTGGAAGATGAGGCAGCTCATTGAGTTATTGGTATTTGTTCACCAACACTATCTTCCCTCCCTGATATAAATGGAGGGAGAGGAGCTCTGCACAGCAGTCAGAGTTACTCAGAGAGAGCTGCACTCATGTGTATAAGGAAGTTTCTCATAGATGAAATTTAAATGGTGTCAGAGCTGGTACTTAGGTCAGATCACCTCACTGAGGGATATTTTACAGTTGGAAAAATTGAAACAAAAATTTATGTGTAGCTTTTCCAATTTCAAACAGCTTAACTCTGTTAGATCTACACTAGAACCAAAATCTCCTTCAATCCCATTACTTATCGGACCACAGGGCACACATTTTAAAAAAATCAATATGAACTTGATTTACTGCTAATTTGAGTGAATTTTCTAATGTATGGAGTAAGCAGATTTTGAGTCAACGTACTCTCATAATGTCTAATTCTGTATTTGGATTAGTATATGGTCAGAGAAAGAAAACTGGGCTCTAAATAGTCTGCCTGTTTCAATACCAGCAACTCCTCTGACCAAGTTGGTTACCTCTGAGTTCATTGTAAATTCTAGCAAATTGGGTGGAGGTTGAATGAATTAAAATGTCTCTAGAGCATATATGTAGTCTTTCACATTTAAGTGTATCCATGTTACTTTGACCTTGGACAATGTTTGTGAACACAGGGAAGCCAAGCTGAATCAATAACCCCCTGACTTCTCCCCCTTGGTATCCTTCACATACTGTTCAGTAGTCCCTCTTGGCATCTGATACTCTCCTGTCAAGAGGCAGAATGAGTGATTCAGGAACATTTACCCAAGAAGTGCCCAGACTGCTTCAACTCACTTATGTTTAGGAACATAGAACATAGGAACATACAATAATTTTTGTTCTTAACCTGAGGAGAATTCCATAATGGAGTTCATTTGCTCCAAACCTAAGATGATGTGCATTTTTAAAGCAGACAGACATGGAAGTAGAATCTCTTAATAAATATTTAATTCACTATGCTTTGTGGGTTAAAAAATTCATTCCAAGTTCAAATATACATGTTCTACATATGTGTGTAGATTTGTTAGATTCTAACATATACTAAATGAATCAACCAATTTCCTTAATATTTTGTATAGATGTATTTGTATATGTATGGGAATAAAATATTATATATATGGGATAACATGTATATTTATACATTTGCAAAATAGTGATATATGACCTTCATTCTAAATTTCCTTCAATTCAGAGAAAACTATTAATCTGCAAATAACCTTTGACAGAGAAAAATGGTAACTATATATAGCAACTGTATGATAGTTATCCCTTTAGAAACATGAAAATGTAATGATTACTTTTGAGGAAATACAGTAAATATTCTATCATCCTCTAGACAGTAGGTTATTAACTGTTGGGGAGTTTTGTAGAATTTTACCTTTACTGAAAGGAGGCTAACTGGGGATATATTTCTGGCAGATGATTAGGCCTGGAAGGGTATGTGAACTTGTGATTTAGAGAGAAGTTAAATATTCTGGTTTAGTGGTTGGGATAACTTGAATTAAAACCATGAAACAAGCATTATACTACTAGTTTTGCTATATATTAGTGATAATAAAAAGGTGGCAAAAATTCACTTGGATTAAAAATTACAAGACATTTTTAAAACATTTCTTTTAATGAATATCAAAACTATGTTGAAATAACATAGAGAATGTATAATATACCAACACCTGGGTACAGAGTTTTTAGGGTTTTCTAATGCTGCCCAAATGGAAAACAACAGAAATGGATCGGCTTTCATAAAGGGGGTTTATTTGGTTGCACAGTTACAGTCTTAAGTCCATAAGTGTCCAACATATGGCAACTACAATGGAGTACCTTCACTGAAGACAGACCATTGGCATCTGGAAAGCCTCTTAGCTGGAAAGGTATGTCACTGGCATCTGCTTGCTCCCAGGTAGCATTTCAAAATGGCATTCTCAATGATGTTTCTCTTGGAGCATTTTGCCCTCTCTTAGCTGCAGATCTCTCCAAAAATGTCACTCTCAGTTACTCTGCGGTCCTTCTGTCTGTGAACTGCTTTATGCTACTCCAGTGATCCAATTAACACCTACCCTGAATGGATGGGGTAACACCTCCATGGAAATTATCCAGTCAAACATTTCACTCACAGTTGATTAAATCATCTCCATTGAGACACTCAACCACAGAATTCCAATCTAATCAACACTAATAAGACTATCCCCACAAGATTACATCAATGATAATTTTGTTTTGGGGGACACAGTACACCCAAACTGACACACCAGTATCTTATTTTATTAAATCAATACTTTACCTATTTTCTTGTGTTGTTATTGATTTCAATGTGTGGTGTATCCTATTGTATCTGTAATACCAAAGAAAATTGTTTTGGGGTGATTTCTTCAACATGGTGATGTAAACAACTATTGAAAACTTCTTTCCAGAGATTGAACCCAGAAAGGAAAATTCAGAATTGTTCAGAACACTGGAGGAAGACATAGACAGGAGAAGCAATTTGCAAATACCAAATTGAAGAAAGAGAAAATATATCAGGTAGAAATCTTCACATGCAGTCTCAAAATGTGAAAGGCAAAGTAAGAGCAGCTGGAACCTCTCCCTCCAGGGATACAGACTATAAAATCTCTCACAGTAGTAAGATATGCCCCAACATTTGATGACCTGAGGGACACAGGAGGACATTTCTAGCTCAGGCAATTGAAGGACAAAGATTCTGAGAAAACATCAGCAGAGATTTGTTTCAAGCCCTGGATCTGGAAGCTCTTCCCCCACCCTTAATGGAAACAATAGCAGGTGGCCATTTCCTTGTCTGGGGAATGGATGAATATCTGGGTCAACTGGGGGAGATTTTTGCCACAACTTAATTGTGGCCCAACATTGAGCCAGATTTTGACTGTCCAAGTGAGGTCACAAAAATCCCACAATTTTAGCTCAATGGTGCAGACACAGCCTGTGCTCAGAGACAAAACACCTTCTGAGGTTGATTAAGTTTCCAAACATCTCCATCTTCTGGACAGCAAGGAAATGAAAAGGAATAAAAGACTTTTAAACAGAGGCTTCAGACATTTCTTAGTACCACTGGAAATGGTCCATAACACTTGAATGGAAACACAGCCCTGCTTTTGCTGAGAAATATGGATAACCCAACTATTAATGCAGGTCTTTAAAACAAAGCTAGGTCTTGCTGGCTGGATAAAACAGAGCACCACTGAAAACCAGCAGATTTGATTTGTTTTATCACACAGAGTGAACTTGCTGGAGTGCCCAATGCCAATATCCATCACTAAGGAAGACTTCTGTGGGTGCATGATTTTTGGAAGGAGACTGGGGAGCAGATATCACCTGACAATTTGTTGATAAGGAAAACAAAGAAGAAGTAGAGATCAAAGACAACCAACAGGAAAACCCTAGGCAAAAAGATAAACAACCTCCAGAATGAACTATCCAAGGAAATCACATGCTACATGAACATATGGGACATTCAAAGGAAGGTAACATCTCACCTGAGATATAGGAGTTGAAAGAACTAATTACAGAAGTTCAAACAAATCTCTGAATTCAAATCAAGGAGTTGAAAGAAAATGTGGCAAAAGAGATGAAGGTTTTAAAGAAGACACATGATGTCTATACAGAACTTAAAAGCTTGAATAAACAAATGGAAGAATTTATGGGAATGAAAGCCACAAGAGAAAGATGAACAACACAATGGAGACATAAATAAGCAGACCTGAAGAAGAAGAAGAAAGGATTAATGAACTAGATGACTGGACATCTGAAATCCTACACAGAAATGACCAGATAGGAAAAAGAATAGTAATATATGAGCAGGATTTCAGGGAATTGAATGACAACATGAAGTGCACAAGTATACATGTTATAACTGTCCCAGAAGGAGAAAAGAAAGGAAAAGGAGCAAAAAGAATAATAGAAAAATAATCAATGAAAATTTCCCAACTGTTATGAAAGATATAAAATTAGAGGTCCAAAAACCGCAGTATACACCAAACAGAATTGATCCAAATAGACCTACTCCAAGACACTAATCAGATTGTCAAATGTCAAAAACAAATAGAAACTTCAGAAGGCAGCAAGGGGAAAGTGATCCATGATATATAAGGGAAGCTTGATAAGACAAATGATTACTCAGCAGAAACATGGAAACAAAAAGGCAGTGGTATGCTATATTTAAGACACTGAAAGAGAAAAACTGCCTAACCAGAATTCTATATCAAGAAATACTGTACTTCCAATATGAGTGAGAGTGTAAAACATTTACAGATCAACCAGCACTGAAAGAGTTCATGAATAGGAGACATACTCTACAAGAAATACTAAAAGACACACTATAGACAGAGACAAAAGAGAGATTTTAGAAGAGTGTAGAAATGAAAATTAGCAGAAAGGGTAAATAAAAGGGTAAAAAGGAAGGAAAGAAATAAGATATCACAAAATCCAAAAGACAAAATGGTTGAAGGAAGCAATTCCTTTAGAGGGATCACATTAAATGTACAATTGAAATTAAATTAATTTCATTTGTGGGAATATAAATACACTCATTATTAAGTAACATTTATCTTAGAAACACAGAAAGCTTCAAGTATCTCATGAATATCAATAAAATCCATAGTCATTAAAAACCTTTATAGTTATTAATGCCTAACTTATCTATCTTTGTAAATTTTCAGTCTCTTGAGACTGTTTTCTATTTGAATAATATTTCATTTTTGAATCACTATATGGAGCTTAGGAGAGTTTTGACAATTTGAAAGAGGATTGAGATCTGGAATATCATAATAAAATTAATATTTTTGTGATGGAAGAAATTAAAGGGGATAATTGAAAAACATCATCTGGGTTGAAGTTATGCCACCATCCTCTGAGAGCCTGTAATAATAAAGATGTCACCATAAAATACTTAGCAAATGTAGAAAATCCCAGTGTACCACCTCTACTTCCAAAATTAGTTCCAAATGATTCAACAAAATTTTGAGATTGTAACTTGGGAAAAGAACTGTGTTTGCTACCAAGCTATACACCACAAACTGCTGATATATATTTTTAAACCAATAATGTCCTTTTCCAAGAAAATGCATGTATTGTAGTCCTAATTAAATTGTGTGTAACATAATAAATATTTGAAATAATTATGTGTGAAAATAGAATACTTATATAGTTGCCCATAAATATGCTATTACTAACATTTGTACACAATAGATGCTAAATTATAGAGGCAGGCAGAAAAAGAGAGACATTAAAGTAAATAACAGAAAGCAGAATAGGAAGATCATTAGGCAATTTACTCTCTAGACTTGCCCTTTCCTAACATCTTCATGAGTGCTCTGGCCACTTCTGTGTTGTGGAGGCTGTAGATGAGGGTATTCAGCATAGGAGTGAGCATGGTGTAGAAGACAGACATCATTTTGTCCTGGGTTGGAGAATGATGAGAAGTGGGCCACATGTATATGAACAAAGCTGATCCATAGTGCATTCCTACCACCAAAAGGTGGGAGGAACATGTGGTGAAAGCCTAGGGTTGACTCTCCCCAGATACCATACTAATGACAGCCAGGATGACATGAGCATAGGAAGAAATAATGAATACTACAGGGAGAACAATCATTACTACACAACAGATGAAAAGAACCTTTTCAAATGTTGATGTGTTATTGCATGGAAGCCTTAGTAGGGAAGGGAAATCACAGAAGAAGTGGGGTATTACTCGTGACCCACAATAGGAGAAGGAAAATGTAGCTATAGCATCAATGATACCATCAGTAGAGCCCAAGATCCAAGAAAAGGCAGCCATAAGTCCACAAATTTTGGTTCTCATGAGATCAGTGTATCTTAGTGGGTGGCAAATGGCAGCATAACAGTCATAAGCCATGACAGCCAACAAGAGACATTCAGAGCCAAGTAGTGATGCATAGAACAAAATTTGTGTGGCACAGCCTGCAACAGTAATTGACTTGCTTCCAGATAAGTAGTTGAAGGCCATCTTGGGTGCTATGGTGAAGATGAGCATGAGGTCCATGAGGGACAGTTGGCTGAGGAGGAAGTACATGGAGGTATGGAGCTGGGAGTCCAGGTAGATGAGGGGAACCATGGTAGTGTTACCCATGAAGGCCACTGTGAAGATGCCCAGCAACAGAGAGAAGAGGAAGTTGTTGATGGGGTTGGGATCAAAGATTCCCAAAAGGATGAAGTCAAAGTCAATGATCTGATTCTCCCATGCCATGATGTTTAGGTTCTTTTTCTAGAACCAAAGACAAGGATATCAGTTAATTGATTTGGAAAACATTTACCCAGTGCTTCATGATTCTGCAAATTTCTAAAAATTAATGATAAATTCAATATACAGGATTAGGAAAATCAGAATAAGAACAATAGAATCAGCAGTGCCTCACTTATGAAATTGTGGAACTTTCCTAATTTCAACTTCTGGGCATGATTTTCTCATTTGCAAAATTAGGATAATAATATATAGTTTATATGACTGATGTAGTTTTTACAAAACTTGAACTTCTCAAAAGACAGTTTCTATGGTTTGCAATGAATGGAGTTGGTCAAAAGGATACAACTGATGAGGAGGAGGGGCAAGATGGTGGCATAGAGAGGAGTGGAAGCTAAGTAGTCCCCCTGGAACAACTACAAAAAAACAGAAACAACTAGTAAATAATCCAGAATAACTGCGGGGGGACAAACGAGACCATCCACTCATCATACAGCAACCTGAATTGGGAAGAATGCCCAAGAACACAGCATAAAATCTGTAAATAAAACCTGTGGAACCAAGTCGTGAGACCCCCTCCCCCATAGCCTGAGCTGCAAAGCCTCGTGGTGCCAGAGAGAAGCTCTCTCCCAGCAAGCAAATATAGCTCAGCTGAGCTCCAACTGGGGTTTTAAGTAGCAAGAGTGAACTGCTCACTACAGGTACGCATCCCCAAAAAACAGATAGAGGCTTTGGGTGATGACTGACCTGGGAGAGCTGGAGTGTTACTTTGGACTGGGTCTGAAGGGGACTATCTGTTTCTTTTTTGGCTCAGTGGAGAAAGCCCCAGTCATTTTCAGTTTCCAGGGCTGTGAAGCAGAGAAGGGTGGAGACACCACAAGCAGAGAGCAAGACCATTGAAATGCTAATGACCTCCACCTGGGGGCTCTGTCTTCTCTAGGAGGAAAGGGGTGGGGCCCTTTCCATTCAGAACCAGACCCCAGAGCCTGGGGGAACATGCCATACCTTCTCACACCAGTCAAGAATTATAGGCTAACAGGCATCACCTGCTGGGCAGAAAAGCACAGTGACCCAAGGCATCAAATGGTGGAACAATTTTCTAAGACACACGCACAGGGAAATCAGACACTGAATATTTCTTCCCTCTGGGACCTGAGCCTGTTCTGGTCTGGGAAAACCTGATTTGGATAACCAAGGAAACCATGCCTAGACAACAGAAAATTACAACCTACACTAAGAAAAACAAAGTTATGGCCCAGTCAAAGGAACAAATGTACACTTCAACTGAGATACAGGAATTTAAACAACTAATGCTAAATCAAATCAAAAAATTTAGAGAAGATATTGCAAAAGAGATAGAGGCTGTAAAGGAAGCACTGGGCATATATACAGCAGAAATCAAAAGTTCAAAAAAACAACTAGTAGAATCTATGGAAATGAAAGGCACAACACAAGAGATGAAAGACACAATGGAAACATACAACAGCAGATCTCAAGAGGCAGAAGAAAACACTCAAGAACTGGAGAACAAAACACCTGAAAGCCTACACGCAAAGAAGCAAATGGAGAAAAGAATGAAAAAATATGAGCTACATCTCCGGAAACTCAAGGATGAAACAAAGTACAATAAAGTACATATCATTGGTGTCCCAGAAGGAGAAGAGAAGGGAAAGGGGGCAGAAGCAATAATAGAGGAAATAATTAATGAAAATTTCCCATCTCTTATGAAAGACATAAAATTACAGATCCAAGAAGCGCAGTGTACTCCAAACAGAAGATATATGAATAGACCTACCCCAAGACACTTAATAATCAGATTATCAAATGTCAAAGACAGAGAGAGAATCCTGAAAGCAGCAAGAGAAAAGCAATCCATTACATACAAAGGAAGCTTAATAAAACTATGTGCGGATCTCTCAGCAGAAACCATGGAGGCAAGAAGGAAGTGGTGTGATATATTTAAGATACTGAAAGTGAAAAACCGCCAACCAAGAATCCTGTATCCAGCAAAGCTGTTCTTCGAATATGAGGGAGAGCCCAAAATATTTTCTGACAATGGGAGACTTTGTGAACAAGACACCTGTCCTACAGGAAATACTAAAGGGAGCACTACAGGGTGATAGAAGACAGGAGTGTGTGGTTTGGAACACAATTTTGGGAGATGGTAGCACAACAATGTAAGTACACTGAACAAAGATAACTATGAATACGGTTGAGAGAGGAAGGTTGGGAGCATGTGAGACACCAGAAGAAAGGAGGAAAGTTAAGACTGGGACTGTGTAACTTGGTGAAATCTAGAGTATTCAACAATTGTGATAAAATGTGCAAATATTTTCTTTTACGAGGGAGAACAAGCAAATGTCAACCTTGCAAGTTGTTAAAAATGGGGAGGCATTGGGGGAGGGATGCAATTAGCATAAACTAGAGACTGTAACTAATAGAATCATTGTATTATGCTTCCTTTAATGTAACAAAGGTGATATACCAAGGTGAATGCAGATAAGAGGAGGGGATAGGGGAGGCATGTTAGACACTTGACATTGGTGGTATTGTCTGATTCTTTATTCTACTTTGATTTAAGGTTAATTTTCCTTTTGCTGCTTCCTAGCTGTCTTTTTTTCTCCTCTTTCTTTTCCCTCTCTACCTTCTTTGACTCTCCCTCCTGCCTTGTGGAAGAAATGTAGATGCTCTTATATAGATAATGGTGAAGGTGGTGAACAGATAAATGTATGACCATGCAGAAAACCATTGATTGTTTACTTGGGATGGAATGTATGGTGAGTGAACAAAACCATATTAAAAAAAAATGAGTTGATGACAAAAACTCGAGGGCAATATACTGAGTGAAATAAGCCAGACACATTAGGACAATTATTGCAGCATCTCAGTGATAGGAACTAATTGTAATATGTAAACTCATAGACATGAAATATAAGGTACCAAGATATAGGACAAGGCTTAAGAATGGGGAGTGGTTGCTTAGTATGAGCAGAATGTTCAATTAGGATGAACTTAAATGTTTGGAAATGAACAGGGGTGTTGGTAGCAAGATGTGAGAATAACTAACAGCGCCGAATGGTGTGTGAATGAGGTGGAAAGGGGAAGCTCAGAGTCATAAATGTCACTGGAAGGAAAGTTGGAGGTCAAAAGATGGGAATGTATAAAACTGAATCCTGGCTTCCGGTTGTCGTCGTCGCCGCTGCTGCCGCTGCTGCTGCTGCTGCTGCTGCTGAAGCTGCTGGCGGAGGCCGGAGGATCGGGCGGCGGCGGCGGCGGCGGCTGAAAGGGCGGCGGCGGGAGCGGAGCGGGACGAGGGAAAGAGAGGGAGCGTGCCAGGAACGAGTGTAGCGCGTCCAGCCGCGCCCGTAGTTCCGCCCGCCTGGGGAACCGGAGCAGCCCCGGCCCCGCAGCCGCCGCCGCCGCCCGCCTACCTGCCGGACAAAGCCCGAGAGCCCGCGTCCAGAGCCATGTCCTCGTCCGCCGGCAGCGGCCACCAGCCCAGCCAGAGCCGCGCCATCCCCACCCGCACCGTGCCCATCAGCGACGCCGCGCAGCTACCTCATGACTATTGCACCACGCCCGGGGGGACGCTCTTCTCCACCACGCCGGGAGGAACCCGAATCATTTATGATAGAAAGTTTCTGTTGGATCGTCGCAATTCTCCCATGGCTCAGACCCCGCCCTGCCATCTGCCCAATATCCCAGGAGTGACTAGCCCTGGCACCTTAATTGAAGACTCCAAAGTAGAAGTAAACAATTTAAACAACTTGAACAATCACGACAGGAAGCATGCAGTTGGGGATGATGCTCAGTTTGAGATGGACATCTGACTTCCTGCAAGGATCAGAGGAAATGCAGCAACACTGACACGTGTGCACCTGATTTGGCCAACAGGATCAACATGGAAAAGACAGAAGAGGCAGCACCAGCAGTCCCCTTTGCATTTCTCCACCTCCTCCTCTTCCTCCGGTGCCAAATGATGAGATGAGCTTCATCTGACCATATCCTCTCCCTGTTTCGTGTTCTCCTTCCCAGTTAGATAGATTACATTGACAGCCCTTAGCATATTTCTGTAGAACTAAGCAGCCCACAGAGGAAAACAGTTAAATTCTGGCTCCCCTGGTCATTTTTCCATTGAGACTGCCCCCCACCCACCCTTTTTTTTTTTGTCTCAAATCTTATTTACAACCTACCAATAACCACCTGACTGGGGAATTGGGGAAGGGATACAGAAGTTTGATGGGTTCAACATTATTCATGTCTCACCTTCCTGTATCCCACTTGTGGTTCAGTCCTGCAGGAGTCTGGGTTCAGAATCTTTAAAACTATTGACAAAAATAATGAACAAAAGGAGAGCTGCTTTCCTTCTGACCTTGGGGTGTTTGTCCTTAGGGACAGAGCAGTTTGTGCAGCTCTGGTAGCGTTACTCTCTGCTTCCCCTTCTTCCTCTGGAAGGAATGTCTTGCATCTTTAGTACTATAGTTCATCTTCCCATTTCTTTACTTAGCGCATTTGTGCAAAAAATTTAAAACTCTTTACATCAGAGGGAAGCCTTAGTAACCAACTATTCTTTCCTCTTCTCCCATTCCTCTCTGCTTGCCATCTGATTGCTCCGGAGTCCTCTTGAACTCGGAAATATCCAGGTGACTTTCTCTGCTCCCAGAGCAGGTCTATACCAAGTAATAGAGAGAGGCACTTTGGCCTCCACTTTTTGGATAAGGCCTGAGATAATGTTGTGCCGGATAATACTTAAGAATGACCTCTGAATAGCATTGAACCATTTGAGTACCCAGTCTCAGCAGTCACTGTTTTACAATCCAATGGGCATTGGGATGTTTATTGCCTTGCATTACAGTTTCTTATATTTTGAATTTGAAATTGACTTTCAGAACTTCTTTTTCTTTTGTGGACCTGCTTTGTTTGGCTGCTGGGATAGATAAGCATGGGTTGATAAACATGTTCTTCCCTGTTTTCTTATTTCCCATTGTACTCTGAATTTTCCCTGTCTTACCCCCCCCCACACACACACCTCCTTTCCTTCCTTTTTCTCAGCCAACCCATTTTTCAAATTCACATCTAAGGTACCTCAAGTGTTGGTATCTGATATGTGTCATTCCTCTTATCTGAGGAGTGACCGTTTATTTTTAAAATGACTACAGACCTATTTTTAGATATGTTTTCAGTACAACTCTGAACAGCAACTTTTTAATTAAACATCTTCCAGTGTTAGGAGGTGAGAAGTGTCTGTGGAAGAGTCTGCTGCTCTGTGTCACCAGCCTTTGTCCCCCAGCCCTCAGGAGCGCTCTCCTTCCCCTCTGGTTCTGGGCGTGAATGTTTAGAGTTAGTAGTGGGTGGTTTGTGAAACTGGACTATCCTTCCTGGCTGTGGGTCGATCGTGAAAGCCTCGTTCTTTTCTTGCTCCTTTGCTTTTTTATTCTCTGTCTTCCCTACTCCGCTGTCCTATGACTGTCGACTGGCACAATAATCTCAGAAGTGACTGCCCTCATACAAAGACAAATCCATCCCCACATAAGAAAGACCAGTGAAGTAGCCACTGGTGTCTTTGGAATTTCTAGTTGAATTTGGTGCCCTGACCCTCTTACTAAGAGATCAGATATCAGGGTGAGAGTAACAGGCCAATTGATTAAGCAAGAAAACCATTTTTCTTTTGACCCATGAAGAGTCTATTTGTAAATACATTTTAGAAGGGAGAAGGATGTCTGAGGAATTTTTTTGTGCTTTCTGCTACAAAATGTGAGTAGTTCAAACAGTGAAAACCTTTTGTGATGGTTGATGCCTCTCAGGAATAAGCTGGATCTCCAGTGTTTTGGGGATGCTTTGAGTCCCAAAATTTGATGACCAGAAAAGTATTTTTGTTTGTTTGTTTAATATATCCCTGTTCTGATTTTAATTAAAATCCAAATTTCACTTTACATACTCTTGGAAAATTTTAAGTTGCACTGTAATTTGCATAAGAAGCTTGCTCAGGACAGCACCTCTTTGGCACTTGGGGAGCTTGATTCTGCGAATGGAGCTTTTCATTCTTCAAACACTGGCTTGGGCATCCTGTGGAATCTTGACTACAACTAGTAGCTACTTCAGTCTTATCAGTTAGCAGAAGTCCCCTTGATCTTTACCCCTGCAAATGAAAACTTGGCTTCATCTCTGAACAATGGGGAATGCGTGGATTTAAAACACAAGACATTGAATAGTATCAAGATGCCATTTTGCCCTCTCTTGGGGAATTTCTGCACATTGCCCCCTAATCAGAACATAGGTTTCTAGTAATTCTTCGGAGTGCCAGCTGTATATGACTGCAGTGGCCAAATCCCTTTTTCTTCTCTGCATGGACCTCCTCACTGCTTGCTGCAGTTCTTTCCTGGAGGCTACCACTACTAGAGATGCTGGGATTGCCATAAATCAGCACTTTAAAAATGGTTCCACAAGGCAAGAGATAAACTTACAATAGATGTCATTTTTGTGTTATGCCTTATAAAATCATTTTCAGGGCAAGCTGGAGTCCATTAGTTGGTTTTCTTCTGGATGTTTGGCAGGAAACTGACAGGTGAAGCCCTAAATGAATAATCTATCTTGGCTTTTTCTTGGGGAACACCTTCAGGGTACCATTTGAATGAGAAGGTTCTTAAAATCTCAGTTACCATTTGTACTTTTCTCTTATGAGGAAACCATGTTTCTGTGCTTCTGGGGCAATCAGTCTTAGTGAGAAATGACCTCTCTCCACATTCCTGCAGGAGATATGCATTGTCTTTAGGGGGTGGTTCATTGAGTGTACTACTTCCTCATATTTTGATTTAATGGTATATTGTTCTTGAGAACACAGGTGTAGAGAAACTGGCTTTAGGTATTGGTCTTCCAAGTCAAGGGTTTTGTTCTTCCATCTGTATTAGTTATCTATTGCTGTGTAACAAATTACCCCATAACTTAATATCTTAAAACAGCAGACATTGCCTCATGGTTTCTGTGAGTTAGGAGTTTGGGGTGGCTTAGTGTTGTGGTTTTGGCACAGGATCTCCTGGGGCTGCAGTCCTCTGAGACTATGATCTGCTTCCAAGCTCTTTTTATGGCTATTGGCAGGATGCCTCAGCTTTTCATCATGTGTGTCTATCCATGGGGCAACATGAGTGTCCTCACAACATGGCAGCCGGCTTCCCCTAGAGCACATGGTCCTCCAGAAAGAGGGCAGTGCCTTTTATGACATAGTCTCCAAAATAACAGTCCCTTTCTCTTTATTCCATTCCTTAGAAACAAGCCACTAAGCCCAGCCTATACTCGAGGGAAGGGGAATTATCCTTCGCCTCTTTAATGGGGCAGTATCAAAGAATTTGTCTCCAGCAGGACACCCTGTCCCCAACAGGACAAAACCAGGTCAACAGGGAGGTGCGTTTAAACTAAATGATATGCTGAGAGAGATATTACTACTGAAAACAATTCTTTTAAGATGTGGTCACCAAACTGGGATAGAAGATAGGCTTTCTGTCTTCCCCAGAATACATCTGCTGTTTTTGAGAGGGATGGCAAGAAAGGGCAACTCCCAGAAGTATAGTATCAATACATCTGCTGACTACCAGCAACCCAAGGACACTTATTTGCAAGTCCTAGGCTTTGTGTCACTTATAGTAATGGCTAGGAATTGACAGAGAAAGGGGAATAGATCCTAACAGCTGAGCCACTAAAGCTGATTTAATTGGAGTCCAGATTGTCAAGCAAAGGAAGCACAGTGAATTCGATGTTAGGTTATTGGGCGGAAGAAAGGAAAACAGTTTAGATTCAGAATGAAACAGATAATGGTATTGGGAAGCCAGGTCCCCACCGGAGTCAGTGCCTGGTACATGGACTTTCCAACCACACCAGCTTAAATAGATAGGTCAGGTCTCTTACCCAAGAAACAACTTCTCAGTAAAGTAGGGAAATCTGGGAATTAAAAATGTTTGGTTGTGCTTGATTGCTCCTTTAAATCCAATGTGCAAGTTAACCCCACGTGCCTACCTCGTTCCTGGCTTCCTGATGGAAATGTACTATCAAAGAGAACCAGTCTTGTCTTAATCCTCAAGAGAAATTTAAATGAGACTTGTCAGTTCAGCAAATTCTTTTCGAATGTCTGCTACATGTTTCTGGGCACCCATTCCTAACCAAGTTTTTAGATATTTTAGATATTTCAGACATCTTGAAGATGCAAATTCTTGTTTATATTTAGGCTCTGCCTCTTCCCAGCTTCTTCCTCTTTGTAGTCCTGCTTGCTTTAGAGTGTACTTGATAAGAGGTATCACTGCTGAGGCAGCTATAAGAAAGGTACTTCTCCCAGAAGAAAGGAACTCATTTTTAAAGGACCTCAGATGGATTTTGTTTTTCCTTCTGAATGGTCTTCTTTTTTCTTTCTTTCTCCTCTATTGGGGTTACCAGCTCTTTGGTACTCTTAGACCTTACCTTCCCAGTTTAACATGTTAAGTCCCACATTTCCATTAGAATGCAACCTGATGGGTTTCACCCTGGGAGTCCACCCTTCAGCTAGTATATATTAATTAATGCCTGCTTTGAATCAAGACACCTGGTAAGGGGCTTACCTGTTGGCAGCAATGTCCCGGAGATGGAATCTTTTTTCCTCTCTTGATAACTAGCTGCTTGAAGCCCAGGGCCCTTCCCCCTTTGCACTCCCCTTTAGAGGAGGCCCTACTGCTCTTCTCTGTCTGGTTCAGAACTTTCCCTTCTTGGCATGTCATCTGGACTACATGCATATGGGCAGCTATTTATTAATCTGCGAAATCCAATCACTTACCCACCCTTGATATCTGGGAGGGGGTAGTCTTTGTTTTAAAGAAGGATTGTTTCTTTTGGAGGGCAATTTATGTCTGGACTATGAAGGGGGAGTAGTTCCCCCACAATTAGTTACCTCTCAGCTTTTAAGAAAAGATGAAATCCAATCTTGATACAGTGGGTCACACTTTTTAGAATCCTTATACCCCAGAAGCATTTCTGTAACAGTAATGGGTTTCGGTTTAGTACTGGAGTTTTCTTGAGACTAGTTCACAGAAATTTCTTGCTCAAGACTGTAAAGATGGTTGCCTCATACTAATTTTTCCAATTAATCATTCACTTAACCTCTCCCACCCTCTGGAATTTAAATTTCTTTCTCTGGGCTAGTCCTGGAAGTTGATACCTTTTGTCAGAGCTTAGACTTAGGAGAGGTCTTTGAGTCCCTGTTCAGATGGTCTGTGACTTCCTCTTTGCTTAACCTCTGCCTGCAAACCTGGCAGATCAAACTATATGTCACGGATGCCAGGTGGAAAATATTACTGAAATGAAACATTTTCCAGGTTGTTTAAACTCTCCCTCTGCTACCTTTCCAAGTGAGGGAAGCTGGCAAAAGAGATGCTGCAATGCTTGATAATCATTTGACCACATTGAAACTTCCAAATGGAGCTCTTGCTGGTGCTTAAAACCGAAATTCCTGAGCATTTCAAGCTTAGAGGATCCTATGAATTTAGTGTGGAATATCCATGCTAGCCCCTCAGTGTATCCCTTCCCTCTTCATTTTAATCTTAAAAAAAAAAAAAAATCCAGGCCCACGCCAAGGGTAATTTCTACTTGAAGCCACGGGAGTGGGAAGGAACACTACATAGAGCAGAGATGACGGGCAGGTTGTGTGAGTGAGCCATCCTGCTCCTAGCGTCTGTATCCAAGCCACTGAGTACTGTGAGCCAGTGCCTTTCCTTCACCTGAAGTTGGAGCCCATCTCTCCACCTGGGTGAGGATGCCCTCTGCTACCCCAGAGGGTAAACCCTAAAGAAGGTGTTTGGAAGAGCCCAGAGGACACTTACAGATTTGGTTGTCCATTTTAGGTGTCTTTAAAGTATTTTACAAAGAAGATGCCCTTCCCCACCTTAGTGCCACCAGTGGCCCACTTCCATCATTCTAACTGGAGAAGTGGAAGCTGCTGGCACTTCCCTTGGTCTTCCCTTCCTCTCCCTGGTGTGGTTGTCCCCTCACCTCTCCCATCCATTTCACTGTTGTGGATGGAGAGCAGCGGGCACTGTGCAGTCTTTGAGGCAGTTCTGTGTGATTCCATGATAGGTTTTTTGTTTGTCTGTTTTTTAACCGTCCTTCAAAACCAGCAGTTTAGAAATTAAGAAAAACATTAAATTCTCACCAATGGTTGCTGTTACAGTTAAATCAATAAAGATCTTGAATATCAAAAAAAAAAAAAAAAAAAAAAAAAAAAAAAAAAAAAAAAAAACTGAATCCTATGGTGGGCAATGTCCATGATCAACTGTACAAATACTGGAAATCACTTCCATGAACCAGAAAAAATGTATGACAATACAATTAGAAGTTAATAATAGAGGGGCATATAGGGAAGAACTATATACCTATTACAAACTATATACTACAGTTAGTAATATTTCAACATTTTTTCATAAACAGTAACAAATGTACTTTATCAATACTATGAGTCAACAATTGAGGGGGGTTGGTTAGGGATAGGGGAAGATTAGAGTTTCCTTTCCTTTTTTTTTTTATCTTTCACTTTATTTCTTGTCTGGAGTAATGACAAGTTTCTAAAAATTGAACAAAAATTAAGTGTGATGGATGTACAGCTATATGAGGGTACCCAGAGGCAAGTGATTGTACACTTTGGATCTTTGGATAATTGTATGGTGTCTGAACAATCTCAACAAAAATGAAAAAAAAAAAGGATAAACTGATGAAAGGAAGAGGTAACTGTGGTACATAAAGACAATGGAATATTGAGAAGTGGAAAGAAAGAATGAATATGTGTGACATGCAACTAAGTGAATGAACCTTGAGGACACTATGTTGGATGAATTAACCCAGAAAAAAATGATAGCTATTTTATGGTCTCACTAATATAAACTCTCTATAATGAGCAAATGCTGACAATTAAATTTTTGAGCCTAGGTTATCAGGGAATAGAACATGGGCAGATACTGGACAATCAATGATTGAGAATTACAGAATGTTCAACAAGGCTCATTGTAAAAGTAACTAGACTGTAAGTTCTTGCAGCAGTCACATCTACTCCTGAGTTTTAACTATTATTTTTAAATTCTGAAATGCTGAACTTTTTGTATATAACCTGGTAGTTCCCTGGAACTTTGGGTACTTGTGTGACACCTGAGAGTCAGAGATAGAGTTTTGCAACTCTGAAAGTCAGCATTACTCCAAACAGTATGGCTAAAGAAACTAAAAAAGAGATAAATGTCAATTAGAGATATGAATGAAATGTATTTGGCAAGAATAAGGTAAATCAGAATACAGGGAAAAGGATGATATTGACTGTATTTTCAAACTTCACCTTCTGTGTGAGACCAGAGGAAGAGATCTTTATTTGATCCAAAACTTAAATTTTCTTTAATTTAAGTAATTTTAATTTAATTATTTATCTAATTGTCTATCTAATTTAACTATCTAATTTAACATGTATGGATAGTTCATTTAAACAACTGTAATTACATGGAACATAAAAATAGATAATGAGGTCTTGTTATTCAACACAGGATAATATTATACCCCAATACATCCCATAGTATTTTGCACAGAAAATAAAAAGGATTTGAAAGTCCTCTTGAGTGATGGGGGGAAAATGTGTAAATATTAAACTTCCCCAATGCAGGATTGCTGATATTCTTTCAAGCATTTGGAACTCCCAATTTAATAAGCCCAGCCTGTGATCTTGTGGCTTGCCCTTATTAGACATAATCCTGCAAAGGAGAAGCTGAATCTACTTATAATTATGCCTGAGCCACTCCCAGAGAAATTCTTTTGTTGCAAAAATATGGTCTCTCTCTATAAGCCAGCTCTACAAATAAGTTCTCTACCCTCCCCCTACCTGGGACATGACTCCCATGGTTGTAAGTCTCTGCAGAAACATGGGACATGACTCCCAGAAATCAGCCTGGCCCTGGTATTGTAGGATTGAGAAAGAATCTTTGATTAAATTGGGAAAACAAATGGAAAAAAATAGAGTTTCAGTGGCTAAGAGATTTCAAATAGAGTTGAGAGGTCATTCTGGAGGATATTCTTATGCATTATGTAGAAGTTTATTTTTAGTTTATAGTTTATTAGGATAGCTAGAAAGAAATATCTGAAACAACTGAACTGTAATCCAGTAGCATTGATCATTCATGATGATTGAATAATTATATAGCTTTAATCATGTGACTGTGTGATCATGAAAACCTTGTGAATCATAGTCCCTTTATCTAGTGTATGGGCAGAGGAATAATAAAATATAAACAAAAATACTTATGGGGGAGTTAGGGGTATGGGATATTTTGGATGTTCTTATTTTTTACTTTTTTGGAATAATGAAAATGTTCTAAAATTCATAGTGGTGATAAATGCACAACTATGAGCTATAGATTATATACTTTGTAGGGAATATATGGTTTGTGAACATACCTAAAAAAAAAAACTGCATTAAAAGTATAAAGAAAACAAAAGACAATGTCTAAATATCAGAGGTTCCTTAAAATATAAGTTGTTAGAGAAATTCAGCTTAAATCACCATGTGGCTGACCTAATAACAAAGATTGAAATATATTACTACTATCATGGTATTAGGTATTTTACTGCCTGTGTCAATAACAAGTCTGTTGACCTGCTACTACTATTATAGTTTAGAGTACTCAGTTTAAAACTTTTAGTTAATGCCCTATACACTAAGTTATGTGTGGACAAAATATTCTTCAATCTGAATGAAATAACTTAGCCTTTGCTGCTGTAGCCCAATATTTACTATAGAGAACATAGAGACATGAAAGTGAAATTGAAGGAGGGATAAGGTCTGTCCATTCAACTAATTCTATTGAGTTCCATCTTCATGTCAGGTATGGGATAGAGAAATGATTAGGAGATACAAAGCCCCTGCACATCTGCATTGTAGCAAGCAGAGTCAAATGGTGACCAGTTTACCACTATGTGCCATAAGAGGATAAATGCTATGGAAATAGTAAGGCCAAGAAGAGTTTGGGGATTGAAAGAGAGAGTTCAACTTTGAAGAGTAATCAAGGAATAACTCACTCATCTAGTGACATTTAGCCAAAAGCTTAAAGAAGTGAAAAGAGGCCACATCACAGGAAAGAATATTTCACAAAACAGAATTATCAAAGTGAAATGTAACAAATGGAAAGCCTGAGTAAAATATTTAAAAATGAGTTCATGATTTAAAGAAAACATAGAATTCTCTAATTTAAAGTTATGTTTCTTTTTAATTGCAACATCTAAAATTAATTGTATGAGGAAATTACACATGTATGTTGAAATTTAACATATGAGGGGAAGTCATAACCTAGTCAGAATTAGTGGTGCCATAAACAGAAAAACAGTCCTGGTACATAGAACAGTTAGATAGTAATCTTTTACTCATTTTTCCATGCATCTTATCTTTTATGAGATAGAAGGGTTGAAGAAACAAGAATGACAAGTGAGTTAGGAGAAATCCACAGGCAAGGAGATCTTAAATTCAGCCTCATGCATTTGAATTGCATTTTTACAGTAGGAAACCAATCAAATGCATATGTTATGAGTGGTTGGCTCTGCTAAGTGAGCACAGGGGATGCTAAGCTGCTTGTCTTATATCCAGCAGTAATTTCTGTGCCTTTGGAATCTAAAGACAGGCCCATGCTTCAGCAGGGGCACTTCATTAAAGTTCATCCTACCACACACCCAATTGGAATTATCCTCTGGGCATTCCTGCATAGCTTCTTTCAGGGAGAGTCAAATACACACCATCCATCAGTGCTGCAGATGATCCTCAGGGCTGTGGATTTACCCTAATAAACTGACAACAAACCACACAGTCCACAACACATCCATCATCATCTGCACACATTGGGATCCCATTATATTTTCAGACAACAAGGCAGCCACTGTGATAGAACCCTGTTGCTTAGCAACCTTATGCCTATTGTTGAGGTAGGAGAGGGTTGGCATAATTTGCATATCAGCATTCCAAGCTCTGGTCAGATTTCTGTGCTGCTTTGGAACTTTGACTGACACTGTCTCCTCCACAGGTATGAGCCCCTGTGAGATTTCTTCCCAGAGGTTTCATAATGTGTGATTTCCTGCTGTATATTTGGCATGCCATTGTATGGTGTTTCCATTTGATGTAAAGGGAAAGATATCAGAACAACTTGTTGTGGTGTGTAGCTGCTTAAGCACACGAGGCTCAGAAGAGAAGCCTCTACTGGAAACTGGATATGAGGGATGTGAAGTCATGTAAATGAAACTAGATGACAAGATGGAGAAAAAGGAATCCTAGGACTGTGCAGAAATAAGCAAAACCCCAAGGAAGATACTCAGACTCTATGAAGCCTAATGTTTATAAAATTAGAAATCTTTAATCAAATGCTTTGAATTTAAACCATTAATGCAAACTTGTGCAATGTAGGAAGCAAAGAAGTTATTTCAGGTTACTTGTTTTCCTGAAACTTTGCTTTGCTTTATTATAAAGTGGAGATTTTGACACCTGTGTGTTGTACCTTTTAGATAATGTTTAAAATAAATTCAATACAATGAAAGAACAAAAATCTAACTCCTCATTTAAAAATAATCACCATGAGGGCACAATAATTTTTTGCTAATACAACCTAAAATTCATAAACTCAATTTCATCAGGATAAAACCTTAAAAGAAACACAATTTGATGTTTAATCTTTAAATGGTTGTTTCAGCAGTTTCCTAATATGTCCAGGTGAGGGAAATAATTGAGATATGTTCAGATGAAAGAGAATCAATATACCTGTAAAAGAAATGCCACGTTTGATATGAGAGAGGACACTATTTTTGTTTTGTGCCTTTCTACATTTTTATCATTATTATAACTATTAACATTTTGCTTGTTTGGTAGGATATGATTGGGTAATTGATGAGGTGGGGACTAGGCCTATAGATGAGGTATTTTTACTACAACCAGGATAATTTACTGATTGTGGTAATGTTCCTTTGAATAAATAAGAGAGTGCCTCTATTCTTAAGTGAAATACTACAGGAATAATAAAAGAAACTGACATTTTTTAAATGCGAATTTAAAATTATTTTAGACTACCTTATTGTACAAGGGATACAAAGCAATGCTAAATTTGTGTAAAAAAAATTCAAGAAAGACAATTCACATATGTTGGTTTCCCTCCTCATGAAGGCACAGGGTCAGATCAGGGTGAAATTACACTGAGCTGCTTTTAAGGGATATGAGAAGAATGTTCACAGTCAGTGCCACAGACCTACTCCCTTGGACTTCAGCTAATTCGAGAATGTATAAGTCAGGGATGTCTTCTTCCTTTTCTAATAATCTTGCTTTCAAATCTGGAACAAATTATGTGCCACATTTGTGGTTAATCTCTCCCTACTTTGGCACCATGTAAAAAGGGGACATGGGTTGGTCATTCACAGTTACATGTCTATCATTCTAACTGACAGAGCCAGGGAATGTTGGCTTGCAGGACAGGGATATCCCTCAGTGCAATAATTTCTGGACCAAGGAACAAAGGCTATTCAGTGTACACCACCATTTCTGCCCTCTGGGAGTCTCCATACCTGTCCCCAATCATGCCTCCAACACACATGACACAAGATATATTAGCCTTGCCATGTATCATGTTTTCTCTTCATCACAGGACCCCCTTGACTGTCACTAAGCATTTAGGCCCAGAATTAGATTTCTTCCAATCATAAATTGAACAAGAAATCCCACCACTAAGACAGCCATGAACAAATCCTCATATCAGCTACAAACAGTGGACAGGGCAGACACCTCAAAGTTGTCCAGATTTCCCTGACTTAAAGTTGGTTCATTGACTGCACATGGGCATGCCTTATGGTAGGCTCTGCTAAGTGAACACATGGGATGCTAACCTGATTTTCTTAGATCCAGTGGTTATTTCTGCACCATTTGGAAAAAAAGGCAGGACCATGCTTGGCAAGGGGCACTTCAATAAAGTCCTCCTACAACACTCCCATTGGAATTTGCCCTTGGGCATTCATGTATTGCTTCCTCCAGTGAGAGTCAAACTTGCACCGTCTTTCAGGACTGGAGGTGATACTTGGGACTGCAGAATAATCCTCACATACCTTCAACAAACTGCACAGGCCACAACACATCCACCATCAGCTGCACACCTGGGGATCTGTTATATTTACAGACCACACAGCAGTCATTGGGATAGAGCCCTGTTGCTTAGCCACCTGATGCCTATTGTGAGGTAGGAGATGTTCAGCACAATTTGCACATGTGAATTCAAGCACCCACCAGAATTCTATGCCACTTTGGACCTGGGCTGACACTGACTCAACAACTTTGAGCCCCAGTGAGATTTCTTCTCTGAGGTTTCTTAACTTGGGATTTCCTACTGTATTTTAGGCATACCAGAGTACATGGTTTCCTATTTGGTATAAAGGGTAATATTCAGAAACAGTTGGTTTGGTGAGTAGCAGCTTGGGCAAAGTTCAGCAGAGAAGCCTCTATTTGATTTTGAATATGAGGGATGTGATGTCATGAAACTATCTAGATGAGAAGATAGGAAACAGTGAACCTAGGACTGTGTAGCAATTAACAGTATCCCAGGAATATACATGGACTGTATGAAGTGTACTGTTTATATTATTAGAAATTTTTAACCAAATGCCTTGAAGATAACCAATTAATGAAACTTGTGCAATATGGGAAGCAAGTAAGTTACTTCAGGTTATATATAGTGATGATATTTGATACTTGTGTGTTACTGTAGCTTATAGATAATGTTTAAAAGGAATTCAATACAATGTAAGAAACAAAAGTTAAACTTCTCATTTAAAAAAAAATCACCATGAGGGCACCATAAGTTCCTGCAAATACAGCCTGAAATTCATAAACTCAATTTCATAAGGTAGACCTCTGAAAAGAAACACAATTTGAGGAATATTCTTTAAAAGGATGGTATAGCAGTTTTCTAATAGTCCAGATGTAGGAAATAATTGAGATATATTCAGTTGAAAGATAATAAATATACCTGTAAAAGAAATACCACATTTGATATGAGACTTGACAATATTTTTGTTTTGTGGTATTCTACATTTCTATCATTATTATTACTATTAAAATTTTGCTTCATCGATAGGACATGATCGGGTAATTGTTGAGGTGGGGACCAGGCTCCTAGATGAGATATTTGTACTTCAACCAGGTAAATTTAATGATTGTGTTAAAGAGAGAATGTCTCTGTTCCTAAGTGAAATAATACAAGAATAATTAAAGAAAGTGATGTTGCTTTAAACATAAATTTAGAATTGTTACAGAGAACCTTATACAAGGAAAATTAAACAATGTTAAATGGGAAAAAATTAAATAATTCATTTCACATGTGTTGGTTTCCCTCCTCATGAAGTCAGAGGGTCAGATCAGGGTGAGATTGCACCGATCTGCTTCCATGGGATATGAGAAGAATGATCACAGTCCATGCCACTTGGGCCTACTCCCTTGTGCTTCAGCAAATTTGGGAATGGAGAGGTCAGGGAAGTCTTCTTCCATTGCTAATAAATGTGCTTTCAGATCTGGAACACAAGATGTGCCACATTTGTGGTTAATCTCTCAAAATTCAAGCACAGTGTTAAAGGGTGACTTTGGGTGGGCATTCACATTTAAATGTGTGTCATTCTAACTGAGAGAGCCAAGTTGTTAGCTCCAAGAACAGGGGTATCCCTCACTGCAATGATAATTATTGGAACAAGCAAAAAGAATATTCACTGGACACCATCATGCCTGCCCTCTGAGAGTCTCCAAAGCTGTCCCTGATCATGCCTTCAATGCACTCAACACAAGGGATATCAGCCTCTCCATGTATCACGCATTCTTTTCATCATAGGACCACCTTGACTGTCACACAGCATTTAGGCCCAGATTAAGATTTCTGGCAGTTATAAATAGAGCAAGAAATCCCACCACTAAGATATCCATGAGCCAATCCTCATGTCAGCTATAAACAGTGGAGAGGGCCAACACCTCAAAGTTGCTCAAATTTCCCTGACTTAAAGTGGGTTTGTTGACTGCACATAGGCATGACTCATTGTAGGCTCTGCTAAGTGAGCACATGGGAATGCTAACTGCTTGTGTTAGATCCAGTGGTAATATCTGTGTCTTTGGGGAAAAAAAGCAGGCCCATGCTTGGACAGGGGCACTCCATTAAAGTTCACCCTACCACACACCCAGTTGGAATTCCCCCTTCAGCATTCCAGTATAGATTCCTCCATGGAGAGTGAAATCCTCATCATCTATCTGGACTGCATGTGATCCACAGGGCTGCAGGTTAATCCTCATATACCTATAACAAACTGCACAGATCACAACATATCTACCATCACCTGCACACTGTGTATCCCATTATATTTTCAGGTCACAGGGCAGCCATTGGGATAGAGCCATCTTGCTTAGCAACCTGATGGCTATTGTGAGGTAGGAGAGGGTCACCATAATTTGAAAATGTGCATTCCAAGCACCTGACAGAATTCTCTGCTGCTTTGGAAACTGAGATGACACTCTCTCCTCCACAGGTTCAAGCACAATGAGATTTCTTCATTGCAGATTCTTAACTTTGGATTTCCTGCTGAATATTAGGCAAACAAGGGTCCAGGGTTTCTTATTTGGAGTAAAGAGAAAGATTCAGAAACATTTGTTTGGGTGTGTAGCTGCCTGTGCACACAGGCTCAGCAGAGAAGCCTCTATTTGAAAGTGGATATGATGGATGTGAAGTTGTGTAACTGGAACTAGATGACAAGAGGGGGAAAAAGGAAACCTAGGACTGCACAGCAATAAACAATAACCCAAAGATGATACATGGACTGTATGAAGAGTATTCTTTATAATATTGGAAATCTTTAATCAAATGCCTTGAAGGTAACCAATTAATGTAAACTTGTGCAATGCAGGAAGCAAAGAAGTTATTTCAGGTTACTTGCTTTCCTGAAACTTTGCTTTGCTTTATTATAAAGTTAGGAGTTTTGTTAACTGTGTGTTCTAGCTTATAGATAATGTTTAAAATGAACTCAGTACAATGAAAGAAAGAAAAAGTAAACTTCTCATTTTAAGAAAGTCACCATGAGGGCACAATAATTTTCTGCCATTACAGCCTAAAATTCATAATCTCTATTTCATCAGGAAAAACCTCTGAAAAGAAACACAATTTGAGGAGTATTCTTAAAAAGGATGTATCAGCACTTTTCTAATAGGTCCAGAGTTAGGAAATAATGGAGATATATTCAGATGAAAGAGAATAAATATACCTGTAAAAGAACTGCCCCATTTGATATGAGACTGGACACTAATTTTGTTTTGTGCCCTTCTACATTTCTATCATTATTAATACTGTTAACATTTTGCATGGTGGATAGGACATGATTGGGTGATTGATGAGGTGGGGCCAGGCCCTTAGATGTGATATTTGTACTACAACAAGGTTAATTTAATGATTATTCTAATTTTCCTTAGGATACATAAGAGAATTCCTCTGTTCTTAAGTGAAATACTATAGGAATTATTAAAGAAACTGATATTTTTTAAACATAAATTTAAAATTGTTAAAGAAAACTTTATTATACAAGGAATATGAACAATGTTAAATTTGTAAAAAAGACAATAAAGAGTTCACGTGTGTTGGTTTCCCTCCTCATGAAGGCACAGTGTCAGATCAAGGTGAGATTGCACTGACCTGATTTCATGGGATAGGAAAAGAATGGTCACAGTCAGTGTCACTTGGGCCTACTTCCTTGGGCATCAGCAAAATCGGGAATGGAGAAGATGAGGAAGTCTTCTTACATTGCTAACAAACTTCCTTTCAGATCTGGAACACAATATGTGCCACATTTATGGTTAGTCTATCTCAAGTCCAGCACCGTGTAAAAGGCTGACTTGGGGTGGGCATTCACAGTCACATGCATATCCTTCTGACTGACAGAGCCCAGGTACATATGCTCCCAGGACAGGGATATTCCTCAGTGCAATGATAATTCCTTGACCAAGGAAGAAACAATATTCAATGTACACCATCATGCCTGCTGCTGGGTGTCTCCATCCCTATCTCCAATAATGCCTCCAACCCAATCAATGCAAAACATATCATCCTCTTTATGAATCATGTGTTCTCTTCATCACTGAATCACCTTGACTGTCACTCAGCATTTAGGACCTTAATGAGATTTCTGGCAATCATAAATAAACCTAGAACTCCCACCACTGAGAATGACATGAGCCAATGTTCATGTCAGCTATAAACAGTGGACTGGGCAGACACCTCAAAGTTGTCCAGATTTCCCTGACTTAAAGTGGGTTCATTGACTGCACATGGGCATGCCTCATGGTTGAATCTGCTAAGTGAGCACCCCGAATGTTGAGCTGCTTGTCTTAGATCCAGTGACAGTGTGTGCCATTGGAAAAAAGAAAGGCAGGTCCAAGCTTGTACATGGGGACTTCATTAAGTTGACCCTAAACCACACCCAATTGGAATTTGTCTTTGGGCATTGTGGTATAGCTTCCTCCAGGTAGAGTCAAAATCTCACAATCCATCAGTGTTGCAGGTGATCCTACAGTCTCCAGATTCTTCCTCATATACCTACAACAGACTGCACAGGCCACAACACCTCAATCCATCACTTGTGCACTTGGGGATCCCATTATGTTTTCATATCACAAGGGAGCTATTGGGATATAGTCCTGTTGCTTACCAACCTGATTCCTATTTTGAGATAAGAGATGTTAAGCATAATTTCTGCATGCTCTTTTCAGGCAGCCACCAGAATTGTATGCTGCTTTGGAACCTGGGATGACATGGTCTCCTCCACAGGTTCAAGCCCCAGTGAGATATTTTCCCTCAGGTCACTTAACTTGGAATTTCCTGCTGTATATTAGGCACACAAGGGTACAGGGATTCCTATTGGGAGTAATGAGAAAGATTCATAAACACTTGATGTGGTGTGTAGCTGCTTGTGCACACAAGTCTCAGCACAGAAGCTTATATTTGAAAGTGGATATGAGGAATGTGAAGTCATGTAACTGGAACTAGATGAAAGGAAAATGCAAAAGTAAACTTAGGACTGTGCAGCAATAAACAATAATGCAAGGAAGATACATGCACTGTATGAAGAGTACTGTTTATAATAGAAATCTTTAATCAACTGCCTTGAAGATAACCCATTAATGCAAACTTGTGCAAGGCAGGAAGCAAAGAAGTTATTTCAGGTTACTTGCTTTCCTGAAACTTTGGTTTCCTTTATTATAAAGTGGTGATTTTTGACACCTGTATGTTGCTGTATCTTATACATGTTTAAAATGAATTGAATACAATGAAAGAAACAAAAATTAAAATTCTCATATAAAAGAAAATCACCATGAGGGCACAATAACATTCTACCAACACAGCCTAAAATTAAACTCAATTTAATCAGGAAGAACCTCTGAAAAGAAACACAGTTTGAGGAATATTCTTTAAAAGGATGGTTCTCTGGGTTCTAATATGTCCAGAGGAAGGAAATAATTGAGATATATTCAGAGGAAAGAGAAAAATATATCTTTAAAAGAAATGCCATGGTTGCTATGAGATGACACTATTTTTGTTTTCTGCCTTTCTACATTTCTATCATTATTATTACTATTAAACTTTTGTTTCATCAATAGGAGATGATTGGGTAATTCTTCAGGTAAAGCCAGTCCCTGAGATGAGATATTAGTACTAAAACCTGGTTAATTTAATGATTGTGGCAATGTTCCTGTGAATACATAAGAGAATGCCTCTGTTCTTAAGTGAAATACTACAAGAATAATTAAGGAAACTGACATTTATCAACATAAATTTAAAATTGTTAAAGAAAAACATTATACAAGGAATATGAAATAATGTTAATTTGGTGAAAAATGGAATTAAATAAAGACAGTTCACATGTGTTGTTTTCCCTCCTCATGAAGGTACAGGGTCAGATCAGGGTGAGATTGCACTGACCAGCACTCATGGGATATGAGAAGAAAGGTCTCAGTGCCACTTTGGTCTACTCTCCTGGGATTTAGCAAATTCAGGAATGTAGGGGTCAGGAAAGTATTCTTCCATTACTAATAAACTTCATTCAGATCCAGAATAAAATATATGCCCCATTTGTGGTTACTCTCTCCCAATCCCAGCACTGGGTAAAATGGTGACTTGGAATTGGCATTCACAGTTACATTCATATAGTTTTAACTGACAGAGCCAGGCTATGTTGACACCCAGGACAGGGATATCCCTCAGTGCAATGATAATTCCTGGACCAAGAAACAAACAATATTCAGTCTACACCATTATGCCTGCACCTGGGTGTCTCCATCCCTGTCCCCAATCATTGCTCCAACCCACTCAACACAAAATATATCACCCTTTCCACAAAACATGTGTTCTCTTCATCACAAGACCACCTTGAGTGTCACTCAGCATTTAGGCCCAGAATGATATTTCTGTCAAGCATAAATAGACCAAGAAATCCCACCACTAACACATGACCATGAGCCAACCCTCATGTCAGCTATAAACAGTGGACAGGGCAGATACTTCAAAGTTGTCCCAATTTCCCTGACTTAAAGTTTGTTCATTGACTGCAAATGGGCATACCTCATGTTAGCCTCTGGAAAGTGAGCACCCGGGACACTAAGCTGCTTTTCTTAGATCCTAGGGTAATTTCTGTGCCATTGGAAAAAAAATGCAGGCAAACTTGGCCATGGGCACTTCATTATACTTCCCCCTACAGCACACCAAATTAGAATTTGCCCTTCAGCATTCATGTAGAGCTTATTCCAATTAGAGTCAAACCCTCACCATCCATTAGGGCTGCAGGAGATCCTCTTGGTTGCAGAATCATCATCATATATGTACAACAAACTGCACAGGCCACAATGCCTCCAACACCTGGACAACTGGGGATCCAATTATATCTTCAGACCACAGGTCAGCCATTGGGACAGAACCCTTTTGCTTGGGAACCTGATGCCTATTGTGATGTAGGAGAGGGTCAGCATAATTTGTGAATGCACATACCAAGCACCTGACAGAATTCTACACCCTTAGAGATTTATTCCCTGATGTTTCCTAACTTGGGATTTCCTGCTATATATTAGGCACATAAGGGTACAGAGATTCCTATTTTCAGTAATGGGAAAGATTCAGAAACATTTGGTGTGTGTAGCTGCTTCTGCACACAAGGCTCAGCAGAGAATCCTGTATTTGATTGTGGATATGAGGGCACAGTCTTGTAACTGGAACAAGATGACAAAAGGGGGAAAATGGAAACCTAGGACTGTGCATCAATAAACAATACTCCAAGGAAGATACATGCTCTTTATGAATAGTACTGTTGATAATATTAGAAATCTTTATTCAAATGCCATGCAGATGAGCCATTAATGGTAACTTGTGAAATGTGGGAAGAAAAGAAGTTATTTCTGGTTACTTACTTTCCTGAAATTTTGCTTTGCTTTATTACAAAGTGGTGATTTTTGATACTTGTGTGTTGTCATAGCTTATAGGTAATGTTTAAATGAATTCAATACAATGAAAGAAACCAAAATTAAATTTCTCATTTAAAAAAATATCACCATGAGGGCAAAATAGTTTTTTGCCCAACAGCCTAAAATATATAAACTCAATTTCATCAGGTAGTACCTCTGAAAAGAAATGCAATTTGAGTAATAATCTCTAAAAGGATGTATCAGCAGTTTTCTAATATGTCCAGATGAAGGAAATAACTGAGATATATACAGATGAAAGAGAATAAACATACCTGAAAAAGAAATGCCACATTTCTTATGAGACTGGACTCTATTTTTGTTTTCTGTCTTTCTACAATTCTACAATTATTATTACTATTAACATTCTGCTTTGGTAATAGGACATGATTGGGTAATTGTTGACATGGGGACCAGGCCCCTAGATGAGATGCATGTACTACAACCAGGTTAATTTTATGAATGTGGCAATTTTTCTGTGAATACATAAAAGAAATTCTCTGTTTTTCAGGGAAATGTTACAGGACTAATTATAGAAAATGGCACTTTTTTAAACAAAAATTTAAAATTGTTAAAGTAAACCTTATTATACATGAATATGAAACAATGTTAAATTCATGAAAAATGAAATTAAATAAAGACAGTTCACATCCAGTGGTTTCCCTCCTCATGAAGGCACAGGGTCAGATCAGGGTGAGATGACACTGACCTGCTTTCATGGGATATGAGAAGAAAGGTCACAGTTAGTGACACATGGTCATGTTCCATTGGGCTCGAGCAAATTTGGGAATTGAGAGGTTGGGGAAGTCTTCTTCCTTCACCAAAAACTTGCTTTCATATCTGGAACAAAATTTTTGCCATATTTGTGGTTAATATCTCCCAAGCCCAGCACCATGTAAAAGGGAGAATTGGGGTTGGCATTGACAGCTACATGTGTATCATACTAAATGACAGAGCCAGTGTCTGTTGGCTCCCAAGACAGGGATATCCCTCAATGCAATCATAAATCCTGTACAAAGGAGCAAACAATATTCATTGTACACCCTCATGCCTGACCTCTGGGATTCTCCATCCCTATTTGCAATCATGTCTTCAAAACACAAAAGACAAAATATATGAGCCTCTTCACTTAACATGTGTTCTATTCAACATAGGACCACCTTGACTGTCACTCTGCATTTAGGCCCAGGATGAGATTTCTGGCAATCATAAATTGAGGAGGAAATCCCCACACTAAGACAGCCATGAGCCAATCCTTATGTCAGCTATAAACAGTGGACAGGAC